>NC_079168.1:16531589-16706589 GCF_947568905.1 Ostrea edulis
GCGAAAATTAATTTTTCGAATACCTGCATGTGATTAAACCCAGAACAATCAGAAAAATATCTCCTAAAGATGTAAAGAAACCATAGTGAATGCTGATTTGAAGTATGAACAACATTTTATTCTCACCTTTGCTTTGACGACGAACTTCCCCAGGTCTTTGACGGTAGAGTGGCCCTCAAAGCTGTATACGTACTCATAACCCGGTTTGAAGTTGATGAATTTTGACTGGACTTCCAACGCTATTGAAAAAAACAGCAAAATTTTTAAATACATAGTTTTAGAGGTGCCCATATTTTGAGCACCTTCTACCTTTCGTGCTCTGATATCGCTTAGCTTTAAATCCATAGCATACCCAACCTACATATTTAAATGCCTCCACCTACGTCATTCGTCTCCTTTGGTTAGGGTTTGAAAATTACGTTTTCTTCGTTAAAAATGTTGGATAAAAAAAGTAATTATTTCTATAGATTTTATCACTATCTCTCGTTTCTTATTTATTAAGTAAGTCTAGATTTATAAGACAATCAGAACTCAATCAAATGGTGGGTATAAAGTTGTACTAAAAGTAATAAAACTGAATATTTTCTTTTAAGAAACAATTACTATATATTGCAGTGTATTTTATAATGAAACATAAAGTGTATCAATCACTTAATTTTAAAAGTTTTTTTTTTTTCATTTTGCAACCTGATAAGGAAGTTATGAAATACCCAAGACCTTTAGAATTTGATTGTGAAAGGAAAGAATACTCTCTCTCTCTCTCTCTCTCTCTCTCTCTCTATATATATATATATATATATATATATTCTTGAAAAAAAATTAAGAAAACTTAATTTAAAATTTACATATCGCAACACAGTATTAGAAAAACAAATCTGATGTTTTTAAATTTTTAATGCGGAGAACGCATGTCCAAACGGTGATGACATATTTAAATCGTCGGATCGCTTATCATTACTGAGTAGTATATGGAATATGTCAAACATCGCGTTTGTTCTCGTTCTCGGCTTCTTCATACAGTCTACGTTTTCATGGCCTTGGTATATAGACTATCTACTTCAAGAAGGCCGGTAAGGAAAAATTCTCTATATCATTATTTTTCTTTTCTTTGCAGGAATGATATGGAAACTTTCGTTTGAAACAGATTTTTATGAATATATTTTTTAGTCCTCATGTCGTGAAATACTCTTACCGAACGAAAACAACTTACCATGAGAGATGTGGATTTTGGAATTTTTGGGGAAGATGCACGAGATACAGGTTTGAGTTTAAGTTCACTAATTGAAACGGAGAAATGAATTTCAGCATTTTCGTAGAGGTAGTAATGTGCTCGAGAATAATTGTGTAACGTCCCATACCAGGATTTTCTTTCATTGAATGATCTCAAATTTCTAGTCATATGTACTAGTACCAGTATTTTTGGTAAAATACCAATGACGAACTTTTGTACATATGTTACTAATTTAAATCGGTAAAGTTGGCTACTAGTAACCAGCTACTAGTAACTGGCTGCTTAAAAAGAGAAAAGTTGGCTACTAGTAGCCAGCTACTTGAACCAGGGAAAGTTAGCTACTAGTAGCCAGTTACTAGTAGCCAGCTACTAAAAGTAAGAAAAGTTAGCTACTCGTAGCCAGCTACTACAAAATATAAAAGTTATAATTACTGACAGCCCGCTACCAGATAAAGGTTAATGAGTTTGAAAATTATTATCTATCAGATTTATTTCTAAAGAGGACGAGGAGTCCTATGAAATTTCATGCTCAATTATCCCCAATTACATAACGTTGCAATGCAAAATACGAATAAACTTTTTCAACTGAGTGTTTACTTTAAAAGTGATACGGATTGAATTATTTGATATACCATCCATTTTGAGATATCGGCTTCTTTTACAATTTGATTCGAGTTACCCTGAAATTTCAACATAAGTGTGAATACCGTAAGAAACTTTATGTTTGACTTTATGTTTGTATTAGATATCTTACGAATTTACGACTATACATATGGCAAGAAGTGATAGATGGTGTTTCGGTACGCCAAGAATTTTCAGATATCGTTCTTTAGGAAATCAGTTACATTTTGATTATCGGTACAATGAAATTTCAAGATCCGTGTGAATACCATAAAGAACTCCGTGTTTATATCATATATTTAACTAACTTACAACGATACGTATGGCGAGTAGTGATATTGGGTATCGTGATATGTCATCAATTTTCAGATATCACACTTGAAGAAGTCAGCTACATATACCTTTCGATGGCAGGTAAACTGAAATTTCAAGTTTTCGCAAATATCTTAAGGAACCCTGAGTTTGTATTAGATATCTGACTAATTTACAATTATCAAAGTGAAGAAGAGTGATATTAGGTATCTTGACATGCCATAAATTCTCAGATATTATGCTTAAGAAAGTCAGCTACTTATACCTTTTGATTGCAGGTAACCTGAAATTTCAAGTTTTTAGAAAATATTTTAAGGAACTTCGTCTTTGTTTTAAATATCTGGTTAATTTACCAATGCATATATGACAAAATCTGATATTAGGTATCTTGATATCCCATCAATTTTTAGATATCACGCTTAAGGAAGTCAGCTACTTATACCTTTTGATTCCAGGTGACCTGAAATTTCAAGTTTTTCATAAATATCTTAAAAAACTCCTTGTTTGTATTAGATATCTGATTAATATACAACTATCCATGTGAAGTGGAATAGTATTAGGTATCTTGATATGCCTTCAATTTTCCGATATCAACCTTAAGGAAGTCAGATACTTATACCTTTTGATTGCAGGTAACCTGAAATTTCAAGTTTTTCATAAATATCTTAAAGAACTCCTTGTTTGTATTAGCTATGTGATTAATTTACAACTATCCATCTGAAGTGGAATGGTATTAGGTATCTTGATATGCCATCAATTTTTAGATATCACCCTTAAGGAAGTCAGCTACTTATACCTTTTGATTGCAGGTAACCTGAAATTTCAAGTTTTTCGTAAATATCTTAAAGAACTCCTTGTTTGTATTTGATATCTGACTAATTTACAACTATCCATGTGAAGTGGAATGGTATTAGGTATCTTGATATGCAATCAATTTTCAGATATCACCCTTAAGGAAGTCAGCTACTTATACCTTTTGATTACAGGTAAACTGAAATTTCAAGTTTTATTAAATATTTTAAGGAACTCCGTGTTTGTTTTAGATATCTGATTAATTTCTTAATCCACATATTACAAGATGTGCTATTAGGCATCTTGATATGCCATCAATTTTCAGATATCGCCCTTAATAAAGTCAGCTACTTATACCTTTTCATTCCTAGTAATCTAAAATTTCACGTTTTCCGTACATATCTTAAGGAACTCTGCTTTTGTACTAAATATTTCATTCATTTACAATCTCACATATGATAAGGAGTGATATTAAGTATCTTAATATGCCATCAATTTTCAGATATCACTAGTAAGGAAGTCAGCTACTTAAAGCATTTGATTCCTGACAACCTAAAATTTCAAGTTTTTCATAAATATCTTAAGGATCTCCTTGTTTGTATTATATATCTGACTAATTTACAACTATCCATCTGAAGTGGAGTGATATTAGGTATCTTGATATGCCATCAAATTTTAGATATCACGCTTAAGAAAGTCAGCTACTTATACCTTTTGATTGCAAGTAACCTGAAAATTAAAGTTTTTAGAAAATATTTTAAGGAGCTCCGTGTTTGTTTTAGATATCTGATTAATTTACCAATGCACACATGACAAGATGTGTTATTAGGTATCTTGATATGCCACCAATTTTCAGATATCACGTTTAAGGAAATCAGCTACTTATACCTTTTGATTTCAAGTAATCTGAAATTTCACATTTTTCATAAATATCTTAAGGAACTCTGTGTTTGTATTAGATATCTGACTAATTTACAAATATCTACGTGAAGAGGAATATTAGGTATATTTGTATGCCATCAATTTTCAGATATCAACCATAAGGATGTCAGCTACTTATACCTTTTGATTCCATGTAGCCTAAAATTTCAGGCTTTTCGCAAATATCTTAAGGAACTCTGTCTTTGTATTATAAATCGCATTAATCTACCATCTTACATACCACAAGGAGTTATATAAAATATCTTAATATGCCACCAATTTTCAAATATCACGCTTAAGGAAGTCAGCTACTTATACCTTTTGATTCCAAGAAGCTTAAAATTTAAAGCTTTTAGCAAATATTTTAAGGAACTATGTGTTTGTATTAGATATCGTATTAATTTACTAGTGCACATATGACAAGGAGTTATATTAAGTATCTTGATATGCCATCAATTTTGAAATATCACGCTTAAGGAAATCGACTACTTATACCTTTTGATTGCAGGTAACCTAAAATTTCAAGTTTTACGTAAATATCTTAAGGTACTCTGCGTTTGTATTCGATATCTGACTAAGTTCCAACTATCCACATGAAGAGGAGTGATATTAGGGATCTTGATATGCCATCAATTTTCAGATATCACCCTTTAGGAAGTCAGCTACTTACCCGGTATACCTTTTGATTCCTCGACACCTGAAATTTCAAGTTTTCATAAATATCTTAAGTAACTCTGCTTTTGTATTAGATATCTGACTAACTTCCAACTATCCACATGAAGAGGAGTGATATTAGGTATCTTGATATACAATTAATTTTCAGATATCACCCTTAAGGAAGTCAGCTACTTATACTTTTTGATTCTAATTAACCTGAAATTTGAAGTTTTCCGTAAATATCTTGAGGAACTCTGCGTTTGTATTAGATATCTGACTAACTTACAGCCCTCCACGTGAAGAGGAGTGATATTATGTATCTTGATACCTATTATCATACCTCTTCACGTGGATAGTAGTTTACTAGTCAGATATCTAACAGAAAGACAGAGTTCCTTAAGCTATATGCAAAACACTAAATTTCAGGATGTCTGGAATCAAATGGTATAAGTAGCTGACTTCCTTAAACGTGATATCTGAAAATTGATGGCAAATCAAAATACCTAATATCACATCTTGTCATGTGTGAATTGGTAAATTAATCAGATATCTAAAACAAACACGGAGATCCTTAAAATATTTTCTAAAAACTTTAATTTTCAGGTTACCTGCAATCAAAAGGTATAAGTAGCTGACTTCCTTAAGCGGAATATCTGAAAATTAATGGCATATCAAGATACCTAGTACCACTCCACTTCACATGGATAGTTGTAAACTAGTCAGATATCTAATATAAACACAGAGTTCTTTAAGATATTTATGAAAAACTTGAAATTTCAGGATACCAGGAATCAAAATGTATAAGTGGCTGACTTCCTTAAGCGTGATATCTGGAAATTTATGGCATGGCAAGATACCTAATATCACTCTTCTTCACTTTGATAATTGTAAATTAGTCAGATATCTAATACAAACTCAGAGTTCCTTAAAATATTGGTCGAAAACTTGAAATTTCAGGTTACTTGCAATCAAAAGGTATAAGTAGCTGACTTCCTTAAAGGTGATATCTGAAAATTGATGGCATATCAAGATACCTAATACCATTCCACTTCACATGGATAGTTGTAAATTAGTCAGATATCTAATACAAACAAGGAGTTCTTTAAAGTGACTGACTCACGATTTTTCCCAAAATTTTGTTTTTCACTTTTAATGACCAAAGTCTACTGTCTAATGTGTTCAAATAATTTCACATAAAAATGAAGGTTATACATTATCACAGAAGCTCATTTTAGAGAGTTCATTATTTGTTTTGTAAACAAAGATTGCGGTATGTTATTGTTTACGAAATTTTCAGAAGAAATGGATATCGATCTAAGTTTATTATATCTATTACATTTCAAATATTCTCCGGGTAAAATGTGTCATCTAAAAGTTAAAATTTGTGATTATGCAAAATTAAGATGCTTTATACTACAAAATTTATATTTCACTGGTTTGTTTGTTTACATAAAAAGACTCGAATCTTTGTTTTCATAACACAGATTTAAGGCTAAAATATTGCTTTTATTCTTGCATTCAGTAGGTCAAAATATTGTCTGACAACATTAAATGAGTTATATTTTTAATGTTTCACTTCAAAAATAAAAAAATATTTTGTTCAAAAATCGTGAACCAGTCCCTTTAAGATATTTATGAAAAACTTGAAATTTCAGGTTACCTGCAATCAAAAGTTATAAGTAGCTGACTTTGTTAAGTATGATATCCGAAAATTGTTGTCATATCAAGATACCTAATATCACACCTCTTCACGTGGGTAGTGTAAATTAGTCAGATATCTAATACAAATACAGAGTTCTTTAAGATATTTATGAAAAACTTGAAATTTCAGGTTACCAGGAATCAAAAGGTATAAGTAGCTGACTTCCTTAAGCGTGATATCTAAAAATTGATGGCATATCAAGATACCTAATACCATTCCACTTCACATGGATAGTTGTAAATTAGTCAGATATCTAATACAAACCAGGAGTTCTTTAAGATATTTATGAAAAACTTGAAATTTCAGATTACCAAGAATCAAAAGGTATAAGTAGCTGACTTCCTTAAGCGTGATATCTAAAAATTGATGGCATATCAAGATACCTGATATCAGATTTTGTCATATGTGCATTGGTAAATTAATCAGATATTCAAAACAAAGACGGGAGTTCCTTAAAATATTTTCCAAAAACGTTAATTTTCAGGTTACCTGCAATCAAAAGGTATAAGTAGCTGACTTCCTTAAGCGGAATATCTGAAAATTAATGGCATATCAAGATACCTAGTACCACTCCACTTCACATGGATAGTTGTAAACTAGTCAGATATCTAATACAAACACGGAATTCTTTAAGATATTTATGAAAAACTTGAAATTTCAGGTTACCAGGAATCAAAAAGTATAAGTAGCTGACTTCCTTAAGCGTGATATCTGGAAATTTATGGCATGTCAAGATATCTAATATCACCTTTCTTCACTTTAATAATTGTAAATTAGTCAGATATCTAATACAAACTTAGAGTGCCTTAAGATATTTGCGAAAAACTTGAAATTTCAGTTTACCTGCCATCACACTGAAAAAAATACCTAGTTGATTTAACTAGGATGCCTCGTAAAGACTTGCTCATGACTAGTAAGTAATGTATTTACTAAGCAGGATAGTAATGTAACTAGAAATATGACGTCATAAGCATCGTGACCCGTGTTGTCCGCGAAAACTGCAGCAAGGTCTACTCTGCGAGACGCCATTTTTATTGGGATGCTGGAGAGGGAACATTGACTTAAAAGGTTTGTCGTTGAACTTATGACTGTTGTTTTTTTTAATTCTTAATGTTTATTTATTAGAAATCCTACACACAGCTTGATATTTTTTAATATGCAACTTAATACATTTTGTTATGTTTTTGTTTATTTAGATGCTGATGACTGTTTGGCAATCCTGTGTAAAGAAAAGTTTGATTAATCCTGATTACAGGTTCAAGAAATTCCACAGAAGATACATTCCCCATCGCAATCAAGATTGACCAGAAGATCATATCGACTTTTAACTTCAGATTAAAGTCCTTGATGTTATCTTTTGTATTCAATTTTTTGAAGGATTAACAGGGCGATTTTACTTGTCCTATCAGTTAAATTACTAGAATGCTAGTAATTTTGGCAATGGAATACAGGAATGAAAAATTAGTAAATCTACTGAATGCATAGTAATATTTACTATTGACTGAAGTAATGTTTTACTGTCTGATTAGTTAAATTACTAGTTAACAAATAGTAAACTTACTTAACACCTAGTAAAAACTACTTTTAAATTAGTGATTGTATGGACAGTAGTTTTACTAGTTTGCTTAGTGTATTTTACTAGTTATTTTTTTTCAGTGCAAAAGGTATATGCACCTGACTTCCTTAAGTGTGATATCTGAAAATTGATGACATATCACGATACCCAATATCACTACTCGCCATACGTATCGTTGTAAATAAGTTAAATATATGATATAAACACGGAGTTCCTTAAGGTATTCATACTGATCTTGAAATTTCATATTACCGATAATCAAAATGTATAAGTAACTGATTTCCTAAAGAGCGACATCTGAAAATTCGTGGCGTACCAAAACACCATCTATCACTTCTTGCAATATGTATAGTCGTAAATTCGTCAGATATCTATACAAACATAAAGTTTCTTACGGTACTTATGTTGAAATTTCAGGGTAACTCGAATCAAATTGTAAAAGAAGCCGATATCTCAAAATGGATGGTATATCAAATGATTGAAGGTCTGAATCCAATCCGTATAACTTTTAAAGTAAACACTCAGTTGAAAAAGTTTATTCGTATTTTGCATTGCAACGTTATGTAATTGGGGATAATTGAGCATGAAATTTCATAGGACTCCTTGTCCTCTTTAGAAATAAATCTGATAGATAATAATTTTCAAACTCATTAACCTTTATCTGGTAGCGATCTATCAGTAATTATAACTTTTATATTTTGTAGTAACTGGCTACGAGTAGCTAACTTTTCTTACTTTTAGTAGCTGGCTACTAGTAACTGGCTACTAGTAGCTAACTTTTCCTGGTTCAAGAAGCTGGCTACTAGTAGCCAACTTTTCTCTTTTTAAGTAGCCAGTTACTAGTAGCTGGTTACTAGTAGCCAACTTTACCGATCTTACCAATTTAGTGTATAATGTAACAATAGTCAACCCCTTTTCATTGTTTGGAGTGTTGGCCTGGTGGGATGTTTTATTCATTGCATATTGTGTAACTTTCATATACCAGGCAGCTGGGTTTTTTTTATTCATGTTTATTTGTTATCATTTATACTTAATAAATAACATATTTTATCTTTTTAACGGATATGGTTTTATTTGTGGGTGGCAGAAAAACATAAATATGTTTTGCCCCATGATACAAAGATCCTCCAGAAAACGTCAGAATAAAAAACTAAATCGGAGAGGGCTATATTATTGCAGCTACCGCGACCGATGTAATTTGAATTATATATTTCATATATGAATTTGAAGATATCCCAAATCTTAGTGAATAATGAAACTCAAATGCAAGTTAGCAGCGTCAATGGGAGGGAAAAGATAAAGTTTTGATGAAGACATTCGAGTAAATTCCGAATAACTGAAATTATGACTTTGTTCTTCAAGAGATGTGACAAAATACAAACTGAGATGTGCAAACGGTTATTCATCATATTATGACGATATGTGGAGCTGCTCAAACGGTAAAGTTACTGGTGAATTTAATTTTGAAAAGTCAATAATGCGGAAGCTTATTGTAAATTTTCGAAACGTTAGTTTTGCTATCAAACGTAATGATAAAAAAAATAATTCCAACTTTGTTGAACAAAATGCGTTCAAACACTATATATTTTGCCATGAAACGTAATATGTTTTGCATTTTTAAAGACAAAATAAGATTGCGAATAAACGCAATAGACTTGGCGAATCAACGTAAACATTCACACACACACACATACACACACACACACACACACACACACACACACACACATACACACACAAATTATGTATAATTGCGATTATATTTTACTTTTCACATTAACCTCAGCTGTATGTAACGGAAAAATTACCAAGGTTGGGGCATGTCATGCTGCCAGGTACATCATTAACAACAAACTGGAGAGAAAAAGAGTCATTAGTCATGGACGATGCATTAGCCCCAATGTCTGCTCTTGTAGACGACCTCACCCAGAACCGAACTATTTCTATGATGATGGTCCTAAATGTACCGGTAAGACTTTAATTCGTGTGCCTGAAAAGTTAAACTTTCTTTTGATTGTAATATTGTAACAATTTGTGTATTCTTCCCGTGACATAGCTTGTCCTGATATTGACCACTGTCATGAAAACCATTGCACAAGTCTAGCAAACAACAGGTGCGTCAGGTGTGAAGGTGAGGTGAAACCTGAACTATACTGGGTGGCGTACACTAGAAAACCAAGTGCTGATAAATTGTGTCAAAGTAAGTATGTTACATTATTGTATCTCATTGAATATTAAAAATATTTACGTTTCCAATGTTTTTACCTTCGATAAATTATAGCAATTTCCTTATGATGAACAATGTAATATGAATCTTAATCAATATAGTACGACTAGTTTAACGACTGGGAATATGTTATAGAAATGAAAGTAAAATGTAAATATAAAAATAGGTTTAATTTATTGAAAACAACAGCAACGCTTCATGCCAGCATACTTTTCACGAGGCGCAAACGCTCTTCTAAAGCATGTCGGCGTCAAGCGTCGCAGGGATAGATTCTCGATTTTCTACAAATTTTGTTTTTCGCTTTTAATGATCAAAATCTACGGTCTAATGTGTTTAACGAAAAATACGGTAAGGTTAACACCTGTACATTATGATAGGTCATTATATAGAGAGTTTATTATTTGTGATGTAAACGAAGATTGAGGTAAGTTTTATTATTTACAAAGTTTTGAAAAAAGTATTGTTATTTGTCTAAGTTTATGGTATATTTTCACATTTCAAGTATTCTTTAGGTAAAATGTGCTGTTAAAAGTTAGTTTTGTGTCTTGGCAAAATTAGGATGCTTCCAATTTCACTAGTTTGTAAACCAAAGCAAGATTCAAGTCTTGTTTACCTGTTTACATAACACAGAGTTAAAGTGGCATGGGGACGATTTGAACTGAAAATTTTCGAATTTTCTTTTTCCATTTTTAGGTCACCTGAGTAAACTCAGGTGACCTATTGCAAATGGTTGTCGTCCGTCGTCGTTCGTCGTGCGATGTGCGTCGTGCGTTAACAATTGAACATTTTTAACTTCTTCTTGATAACTACCTGTCCAATTTTGTTCATATTTGGCATGAAGCATGTTTGCGACAAGGGGGACATAAATTATAAATTTCAGGACTCCAGCATCCCTGGGGTCCTATGGGCGGGGCAAAAACTGCCCAAAATTGACCAATTTTCAACAATCTTCTTCTCTACAACCGCACACGTGTAAGAAAAACTAAATACATAGTGATGTAGAACAGGAAGGCCTATACCAAAATTGTAACTTGCATCATCCCCGGGGTAGAGGTTCTGACCCCGAGGGTATGGCCAAACTTGGTATATAGTGTTTATATGTAAAACACTCAAATAACATGCATCTCCTTTAGTGTTATTGATACTAAATTGAAACTAAATAGATATTTAGAAAAAAAAACGGGTAGTCTTTACCAAAAATTGTAAATTTGATGATCCCAGGGGTAAGGGTTTTGGTGTCAGGGTGGGTCCAAAATGGTCAGTTATTAAATGTGTGAACAATAGACATTTTTAATTTCTTCTTGATAACTATCATTCCAATTCTTTTGAAATTTGGTATGAAACATATTTGGAGCAAGGGAAACATAAATTGTAAATTGCAGGATTCCTGCACTCCTGGGGGCCTTGGGGGCGGAGCAAAAACTTCCCAGAATTGACCAATTTTCAAAAATCTTCTTCTCTACAACCACAAATGTGTAAGAAAAATTAAATGCCTAGTGATGTAGAGCAGGAAAGCCTCCACCAAAGTTGTAAATTTCATGATCCCTGGGGTAGGGGTTTTGACCTCAGGGCGGGGCCAAACTTACTATATGGTGTTTATATGTAAAACACTTAAATAACATCTTCTTTAGTGTTATTGATACTAAATTGAAACTAAATGGATATTTAGAAAGAGCAGGTAGTCCTTTACCAAAATTGTAAATTTTATGATTCACGGGGTAGGGGTTTTGACCCCAGGGTGGGGCCAAACATAATATATAATGTTTATGTGTATAACACTTAAATAACATCTTCTTTAGTGTTGTTGATACTAAATTGAAACTAAATGGATATTTAGAAAGAGCAGGTAGTCCTTTACCCAAATTGTAAATTTGATGATCCCCGGGGTAGGGGTTCTGACCCCAGGGTGGGGCCAAACTTAGTACACAGTATCTATCTTTAAGTTTGCTGATACTGTATAAAATCTAAATGCAAACTTAGGAATGGCAGAAAAGGATGTACGAAAAATATAACATTATTGTAAAATAATAAGTTTTATGTAATCGCGTTCGTAGAGTGTGATGTTTATTTTAGGTGTTTTACATGGTTTTAGCCTGACCCCTATGTTTTGGTCACGTGACAAAAAGTTAGCGTCACTTGATCATTGTTATCAGTGGAGCTTGTAGAAATTTCTTGCCAAATTATTAACCCACCCACCTTCCCCGATGCTCACCGAGCATTTTTACACTTTGTTCTCTTGGGCATTTTGTTTTTGAACGCCAACTTTTGGGTTGTATTGTATATATGTTTTTACACTTTGTTCTCTGTTTTTAAATCTTACAGTATTTTGTTTTATATCAGGGGAGATCATTAGGCAACTTTCAGTAGCAACAATGTATGATATATTTATGGTTTACAATGTTTTACTAAGGTATTTGTAATGGTCAGCAAGAAGAGTGTCAGTTGTTGAGTTACAAGTGAGAAACAGCACTCACAATTTCTTGTTATGTAAACAAGGCTCGTGCCATGTTTTTGTTTACATATAGATTGCTTTTATAATAGAAAATATCATGTTTAAAACAAAATGAAATGTGAAAACACTAGAAACTGTTGAATTGTGTTCAGAATAAACTTGTAATTTGAAAAAAAAATCGTTTAACCGAAATGTAGGCCTAAACAGAAACACGACACGAGCCTTGTATTGTGAGCGTTGTATCTCTCTTGTAGCTCGACAACTGACATCAAAATTTATGCTGACCATTAGAAATACCTTAGTTTGGCATTGTCAACATTTAAAAAAAAAAATAGAAAAAAATATTTGAAAGTTTTCAGTTCAAATGGTGTCCATGTCCCTTCAAGGTTAAAATGTATTTTCAATGTTTTCACATATAAAATGATTTTTTGTCTTCCAAAAACATGACCCAGTCCCTTTAAATATTTTCACCCCACTTAGAGTGTAATTGCTAGTATCAGATGAAAGATATCAATATATAGGGAAACCCACTATTCGGTTCAACTTTAAATTTCATATCCGAAGGGTAATGTGTTACCGCAGAACCAAGATATAATTTTAAAAGGGGCAGTTCCATGATGTATGACGTTTTTGTACATTTTATTCTAGAAGTATGTACGCGCACGAAAAGACTGTTTCCCTTAATACGTTGTAGAACCATTAGATAAAAATGAAGAAACGAATGAATATATAAAATTAAAATAGATTAAGCTATAACAGAGACAGAATAATTTTGGCACTGATAAAATGACCCAAGTTTGAAATACGAAAATAACCAACTTTCTACTGTGTACTCTCAATCTCTCTAAAGAGGCGTGCTCATGGCGAAAAGACAGCACAAGATGCTATCCCGGAGAATGCCCCGACCAACTCGCAAGCAACTGTAATTGTACCACAGGATTTACAGGACGTCATTGTGAAATAAGTGAGTTCACATTGTTTTCATTTGTAAAGAAAATGTTTACTCAAGGCAGAGAATATTATTAAATTGTCTAATCATGGCTTATGTTCTTTGTACCAATGATAGAAAAAAATCTATTGCTTTTAGTGCAAGAATATGCTCATATCGTGGACAATATGTGCTCTCTAAAAATCGGAAATACGGAAGTTTTAAACAACCCTGACGATCCGAACAATGTTGATTCCACCAAAATCATCTGGACGAAAGAAACTGGTTGGGAAACAGCTGAATCAGAATGGAATTCCTTATACAAGATGACGGCTCCAAAACATATTAGTTATGTTCACAATTTCCGAGTAGGGATTGTACACGCAAAGACGACATTAAGATACATTTCAGGAAATGGTATGTAACTTGAATAACCCCTGATTTTTCAAAATGAAAACATTGGTTAAATTGTATGAAGCGTTTGAATCAAGAGTATAACATTAGTTAACATGTCCTCCCATTCACTGGGAATAGAAAAGGCATGTAAACAATTGGAAACACATACTATTTTTGAATCAATTGGCTTACAATAGAAATGACTTGAAGTAATTCAAGATTCTTTCTTTCGTTGCTCTTCTTTTTTTTCTGTAACGGAAAAGGACGGACGGGTGTGTGTGTGTGTGTGTGTGTGTGTGTGTGTGTGTGTGTGATCCTATTGACAAATAGTTTAATAATTTACTCAACGATATATATATAGATAGATAGATATACGTGAACAACCAGATTGTCAAATTTTTGGGGCGACCTGTCCCTTGTTCAGGACGGACGCAAAGGTTTACATAATATGACTAATATTAACAAAGAATAACAAAAACCACAGAAAAATATACCTAGCACTAAAACTACACTAAATATACAAACGTATTTACATCACAGACTACATATATTTGGTTGTTAGGCTTGCAATCAATGTTAAGTATGAAGTGAATTAGGACATGTCCTATTCGTACATAGAACTGATCCACAATGCGTGTAGTAGTAATAGACTTAAACGAGTTAACGACTTATGTTCATAAATATCAAGGTTAACTCTTTGCCGATGAGATTCTATAGTTACTGTGCTTAAGGATTCATAAATAAATTATAGAAAATAAAAATATTAATGAATGAATAATAAAAGAAATACTAGTATAAATAAAACATATGAAGTATCTAATAATAAATAAATAAAAATATTTAGAAAAAGAATAGATAAATAAACAATGTGGACCAACTAAAAAAAAAAAAACACTAGGAGGTCAAATCAACATCAGACATTCCCGCACTGATCATGTATTTGGTAGCTGTGCAAAATAAAAATAACAATAAACTAGACACGATTTCGTTGCGAGCAACGAGTAGGTCTTCCGTCCGATTTCTGTTGAGATAAGATCTTGGGATAATTCAGTTAATGAATATCAACTATACATGAAAAGAATAAGCACCTAAATTCTTTAAAAAATAGAACGATAAACACGCAAGAGATATGATTTATAAATTTCTAATTCTACTGTTCAAGCGAGCCAGGAGGCCAGCGGGCCTGTTTCTTTATGTTAATACATAGATCTTCCTCAGCTGAACACCTTGTAATCAATATTCATAAGCTTCTCGAGATAAAAGTCATTGATTGTGACACCATTCGGACTGTTCAGGCAGGCCACGAGGTCCGCAGGCCTTTTTATTGTTATTATTCGAAAGATCTCTTGCAAAACTGAACAGCTTTTGTTCTATATACATGTATCTTATAAAAAATTCTCGAGATAAAAGTTATTGATTGTGACATCAATTGGACTGTTCAGGCAAGCTATCGGGCCCGTGGACCTTTTTCTTGATATCGTTCGAAAGATCTGGCAAAACTGGACAACTTTTGTTCTACATGTTTTATCAAAAGTTTCTCGAGATAAACGTTATTGATTGTGAAAATAATCCGACTGTTCAGGCCATGAGGCCCTTGGGCCTTTTTTCTTGATATTTTTTTAAAGATCTTGCAAAACTGAACAACTTTTGTTCTATATGTCTTATAATAATAATAATAATATTTATTTATATAGTGCCCTATATGACTATAAATAACCACTCTAAAGCGCTGCACACAATAAAAATGACAGAGCATGTTATAAACGTAGTAAAAGGAAATTATAATAGCATTAAGACAGATAATATCAAAACAATGCTAGAAAAACATCAATAATGTGAAGTAAAATTACCAAAATCTAAAACATGATATGCATAAAAAAGGCCCACGCCGTACAATCAAATAATATAAAATACAATAGTTGAAATGAATATACACTTGAAATAGTCATGTTAAAATGATGGTGAAGAAACCATAAAGATTTAACCACCTATAATACTAATAATATGCGAGTCTAAAAAGATGTGTTTTTAAATGTTTTTTAAAAGTGTTCAAATTCTGACAACGGCGGAGGGTATCAGGCAGAGAGTTCCAGAGTGTAGCTGCTGCCACATCCAAGCGCCTGTTTCCATATGCGGAGGTTCGACATCTAGGTCTAACTAATGTCGGTGAATTTTCAGATCCTAGGGAACGATTCGGTTGGTAAACAGTGATCACCTCCTCCAAGTATTTTGGTGCCATCTTCTGAATCACCTTGTATGCGTAGAGGATAATTTTGTATTGGCTGCGCCTGTCAATAGGAAGCCATTGTAAAGAAATCAGCACTGGAGTTATATGATCACTTCTCTTGATACGAGTGATGATTCGTGCTGCCATATATTCTGTATCCGCTGCAGTTGTCAAAAGTTATCAAGTTATTGATTGCGAGAAAAATCCGACTGATCAGGCGAGCAATGAGACCTGCTGGCCTATTTCTTGATATCGTTGGCTAAAGCTTGAAAAATTGAACAACTTTTGTTCAATATCTCTTGTCAAAAGTTTCCGGAGAAAAAAGTTATCAATGTTATTAATTAC
Organism: Ostrea edulis; assembly: GCF_947568905.1. Lineage (NCBI taxonomy): Eukaryota > Metazoa > Mollusca > Bivalvia > Ostreida > Ostreidae > Ostrea > Ostrea edulis. The sequence goes on from NC_079168.1 coordinate 16,547,977, forward strand.
GATACAAAATCGACTGCATAGTCGGGCACGCCATGACGCTTGCAGGCCTATTTTTGACATCATTAGTTAGATCTTGCAAAACTGAACAACTTTTATTCGACATGTCTTATTAAAAGTTTCTCGAGAAAAAAGTTATTGATTGTAACATAAATTCGACAGTTTAGTCGAACCATGACGCCCACGGGTGTATTTCTTGATATTGGTCGAAAGATCTTAATAAACTGTACAACTTTTGTCATACATATCTTAACAAAATATTTACGAGTTAAGAGATATAATTTAAAACGTGCGAAAAAATCGGGCGCATTTTAAATTAAAGTTTCGGACCGAGGCGAGCTTCGAGGCCCTTTGACCGATATCAATGAAATTCTTTTAAACATGAGCATAGATATATCTCATCTACAATCGCTGAAAATTTCAGCCCCTATCTTGAGTGTTTCGAAGCAAAGCTCTGGACAACGAGATATCTCGTACCGGAAGTGATGTCATGACCACAAACTAAAATTTTCTCTAAGCTAGACCAATATCTACCATTCCTGAAAATTTCATGAAAATCCGTCCATACGTTTTTGAGTAATCGAGTAAGGAAAAAAAAATAACAGAAAAATAATAAAATAATAGAGAAAAAGAAACCGAAGAATAAGAAGGTCTTCCGATGAAGACGGAAGACCTTAGATATACATAAAATCACGACAGCTTAAAAATGGAGTTTACACATAATGTCAGATAGAGGTCATTGTCAAAAAAGGATGATTCTGTAAACACCGGCAGTGGTGACGTCTCCATATGAGTGAAATATTCTCGAGAGAGACGTAAAACAATATACAATCAAGCAATCCGTAAACAGAGATTTAAGATAGCAAAAAATTGAAAAATATGTTATATATATGAAATATGTAGTACTAGTGTTAGGGACATAATCAGACGAGTAGGCGTAGATGAAGTTCATAGTCTGGCAAAGGTTTAACCCGTATTCATCAGTAGGTTTGTTGATGCCTTGAGGTTCGAATGAATTCAACCTGTGCATCCAGAAGTTTTCCTTCTGCTTTCTTTCAGTGTCTGACCAACTTGGGTCATGGTCAATAACCACTACTGTCATGCCATTCCATCAGTCATTGTTATCATTGAAATGTGTAGTTACTGGGAAATCTTTCTTTGTTCTGACAGAGGACCGGTGGCCGTTGACTGATGTGATAAATGCAATTATTAGTTTTTCAGGAAAAGTTTCCTAATATTTCATAACTGCGACCTGTGATAGGACTGCTAAAATCCTCGATGTACGAGCTATAATTGACATCTGAGATCTGGGCATATTTTGAAATCTCATTTCAGTACAGGGTTATCCAGTCTAGTCCTTACTACCATGTCCTTCAGGTTTCTGGGGCGTCTTAAGGACACCAGTTTCCTTGGAAACATCAGCTATTCGTTTGTTGGCATATAGAATGGGCAATTGTCTTCACAGAATACCGTTGAGGTTCTCGAGGGCGAGAAGATATGTAGTGACGAGTGGAACTCTGTCAATTTGAGGTTTTTCTTTGTACTGGGGAGAGATTACCGGTCCTGTCGTGACATCTCATCAATTGCGAACTGTACTTTGCACGGATCATATTCTCTCACAACTATTGGTTTAGAGAACCGCCTGCTTTTAATCACATGTCCGAAAGTGACCACACAGCTGTAAATGCCTTAGTCTCAAAGAGATCTTTATAACAATGCAGTAAAAAAACACCTAGATGCTGTCATAAGATAGTAATACCCGCACGCAAGTGTTTGCTTTTGAATATTCTCTCCGTCGTACTAGTGTAATTAGCAAAGAAGCCACAATAGTTACCATATAACATACCATATACTATATATATTCTTGCTGCATATGTCAACCGTATACCGTTGGGCAAGTACCCTGGGGTCATCCCGATCTTGAAATATATTTAAAACGATTGAGGTCCTGCCACCTAAACCATATATATTCCTGCTGCAAATATCAAAATGCTTTGAGTATTCTGATGAGCAAGTGTCCTGGGGTCACCCCAACTCCCATGGTTATTTGATTGTTCATGTATCTTAAAATGGTTGAGATTCCAACCCTTAAAGCAAATATATTTTTGTTGCAATGCGCTGAACATCAGGTGTTTGTTCGTCGTTTTTCCTCCCGTGTGCCCCTCAAGGAGAGAAAAAAGAGAGTCCAAAAACTACAGCATAAATCTATAGACAAAACGTCGTTTTTCAACCTCCAATTGTCCCCAGGGTGAAAATGAAAATTCTGAAACCTTATTGAAGATCTTTAGGACACAACCAATGATATATTATTTGGCTACTGCTAAATGTAAGAGGTGTCTTGAGAATTAGGAGGTTTTGTTTTTGACACCCCCCCCCCTCCATTTGGCCCGTGAAAATAAAAATTTCGAAAACTTATAGCACATTTAAAAGACACCACCAATCATCTTCTAAATGAAAGGTGAAGATAACGAACAGTGATCGATCTCATAAATCCCATAAGCAGTACAAAATAGATAGTTTGGCAAACACGGACCCCTTGTCACACCAGAAGTGGGATCATGTGCCTAGGAGGAGTAAGCATCCCCTGTCGATGCGAATAATTTAAGAGGAGTTCTGGGAACCAGGTTTTTGTAGAAAAATTTCAACTTCTAATTGGACTCGAAGGTGAAAATTGCAAAATCTTATAGTACATCTAAAGGACACCATAAAACATATTCCAAAAGATCAATGGGTTAATGTTTCTACTTAAAATAAAACAGGGGTTTGAAGAGCAAGGAGAAAGTGTGATGGCAGACTGACGGACGGACCAGAGTAAAACAATATATCCGAACTTAAACATGTGATGGGTAACACGAGACACTAAACAGTGTATCACATATGATATTGAATGCTGTTGATGATGTAAATGATGCTGATGAAAATGTATATGATGATCAGGTTAAATAATTTTGAAGTTTAAGAAACATTTTCAAATGTATTGTAAACATTTTATTGTAATATCTCACCAGTAACCAAGTAAGATGGAAGCACATGCATAAAATGCACATACTGGGATATTACGAAATACATGAAATTAAAAACTATACCCTACTGCATGGAAAGGTGACGATAACGAAGAAAGAATAATCTTATAACTTCCATAAAGAATACAAATAGAGAGTTGGAAAAATACGGACTCCTAGAAATACCAAAGGTGGTATCAGGTGCCCAGGAGGAGTAAGGATCCCCTGTTAACCGGTCACACCAGCCGTGAGCCCTATATCTTGATCAGGTAAACGGAGTTATCCGAAGTCAAAATCAGTGTGCCAAGAACGGCCTAACATTTGGTATGAAAGAAGTCAGACAGCATTTGACCCAACGATAGGTTGTATCGACAAACCAGATCATTATACCGACGAAAGAATTTGCGAAATGTTGACTTTAAATGAGACTGTTGAAATCCCATTAACATCAATTTGTTTGTAAGTATCCTACATCAATTTAAAAAACTGATCATACGCAGAACAAGTTTCTGCGCATCGCATACAGTGCTTATTTGATACGTGAGACCATGTTCTGCATTTGATTAATTTCTAAATCGAGACAGGCTACTAACACATACGTTGATTTTATAGAGGTTTCGATAGCCTTGTTTAAAGTCAGTAATTTGTCATTCTATCTCTGGTTAACAGAATGATATAGTTTGGTAATACAACCTGTCATTGACGTGTTTCATACCAATTGTCCGACCGTTCTTTACATACTTATTTCGACTATGGACGACTCCGTTTATTTGATCAATATATAGGACTCACGGTGGGGATGCTTAGGCACCTGATCTCACCTCTGGTGTGTTAGTTACAATTGACTATTAAACATACATAACGTTAACTAGACATGGACTGTGAGTTAAACTTACCTAAAGTTTATACAACTAAGTTTTGATCAATAAGCATCACAGTCTTCATTGTGCAAGTAAATGGTTTGACGATAAAGTTCAATTGATTCTTGCTGTACAATCTCGTGTAAAACTAAGGACCTCTTTTCGAGGGAGGTGTTGCAGATATCGAAGGTGTCTATACAATATGAGGAATAGAGAACAAGAAACTTGACCAGGACCTCTCTTTAAATCCTGTGGGGAATTAACATTTCATCAACGAAACAGTACAAATTATGAGATTGAAGTAGAAAATCTCAGCTTTTCCCTGAAACTCCACAAAAAGCATTCATTCATCACGTTCAATTGCATGTTGATCTGCAGGTTTCCCGTCTCAATGTAAACAAGTTATCCCGAAAGGCAATACATATAGGGAACACTTTTATTTATTAGTACCAAGAAAAACAAGAATGGACGGAATCATTATCTCCAATATGGCACTGCACTTTGTAAAAATGATTCGCAGCATTTAATCAAAACTACAAAAAGAAATTAAATGTTATAATTTCCATGTTATTTTAGTGTATTTCTATTTTTGAATATTGACCAAATCAACTATTACCTACATTTGTATAAAACAAGGCAAATCAACAAAGCACATGTATAATAAAACAGTCAAACATGATAATGGAATATTGCTACATAAATATGGAAAGCTGTCGATAGAAAAGCTGAAATCATCCTGTTTGTAATAAAATTGAGTTTTTAGTTTGGCGTTGATATTTATTGTCAATCAAATATCTGAGTACGGAGCAGATGTTGAAAACGCTGTGGTCCTTATTTCAAGTTCACAGGGATCTATCGAATTGACATGAATGAAAACGGTTATTGTTGATAGATAAAAGTTGTCGATATATCTAAATGTCGAGTTGAAGGCTATAGCAAGATATTGTTTCTTCTCATGTAGAAGCTTTTGAATAAACTCTACTTCATAAGAATATAAAAACAGGTCAGCTATCAAAAGAACACAACTTGTGCCCATGAAGATTACAACAGACTGTTGGAAGACCTGATCACTAAAGACTATGAAGATATTGTCAATGAGGAACTTATTTTTATTGCAACTTCAGAGGACTTGTGCGTGGAATCAGAGTGCCGTTTAATAAAGTACATGTAATATTAATGGACGACTAGATATGAATATTTTCTTTGTCCATTTTTGTTGAAGAAGCAACTGTCTGTGATGTGAAAAGGTGTATTTATCGTGAGGAATGGTCGTGTAAAGTCATACGTTTTCCTGTTGTTGATTTGAGAAAGGTTTTGCGATTTCAAATTTACTATAAGTTCTTTAGACTGTCTTAGAATCCACATTTGATTTACACGTCTGTCATATGTTGTGGTACAGTACGTTTTACAGGATCCAGCAAGGTATCTTTCTTGGTAAAGATTTTTGTGAAGTTTAGGAATTCAGTATAAGTACGGTAACTCACATTCATCCATCCTATTGACTGGGATATTAGATGTTTTGAAGAATTGCATCATTTAATAGTAATAGAAGTACAGATAGGATTAATCCCAAGTTCGTTTAACACACAGTTGTAATTATGGGCCTTACAAACAAAGACAATGTTGTACTCGTTGATTGAATACATGCAATGGGTTTGGTATTAATTGAAATCAATCAATATTTCAGATGGAAAAGAAACTGTTCTCTTCGAGAATTGTCCAGGGCCATCCCATGAAGAGCCATACATAGATACTTTAAAATGTTATTCAAAATTTCAATTGAATGATAAACTCTCCTTTAAACACAACGATACGTAAGTTTTGATTTCAACATACGCTTCTTCAATACTTTGACATTTATTATGATATGCATACTTTATCATCTGTACCTCGTTTGTTTGAAAGGTTGATATATGCAATAGAAGCATCTATTGGAGGGTATGTGGTCATCATAGACAGAGAACAAAATGACAGACACGACAAATATACTTACATTGGAACAACTAAAGAACTCTTTTATGAGTATCATTGGGATACCATTAAGCCTTACCACTGTATGGCAATAGAAAATAAAACCTTTGACTGTCCACAGTTCCTTACAGTCCCTGATCTTACTGAAGAAGTAAGTTTTTACAATGCTCTAAAATCACTTATTTCATTTTAGTGTTTTTAATGATAAACCTCGAATCATCTAAGTGCTAGTTTAAAAGAACGTGCCATATCATGATTCAATCCTCCACGAAAACTTGACCCAATGTAAATAAGTACGTACTGTACGCGAGACAGTAATTTGATATATCTTATAATTTAGTTACCAACGTCTTAATTGTTGTATGATAAAACAATTTTCTAAGATATATGGAAACTACTGTGGAGTCATCATCATTCGTTAAAAACCAATTTCGTTTCAATGGTTTGGTAAGACCATAAATCTCAGTAACCAAGGAAAGACAGTTTATATCTTAGGGAAAAGACTGAAAAGTTATAGCTGTTCATGGATTTACATACCACAGCATGCAAAGTTTGAAAATTATTGAAACTACATTTGTATTTTTAGAATACGATTACGATAACTTGGGATGGATGGGATGATGATTTGTCCGGGCTATGGAAGTATGAATATGAAGTATACGAAATGGGCATCTTGGGAACGACTTTACATGAAAAGGATTTAATCACCACTGGAACCCTCTACCTAAATATGAGTTTTGTATGATAATTTTCTAATATATGATATTCTCTTGCTGTGGCCTTTACAGATATATCGACAATGGTTTATCTATCAACAATACTCATTTTCATTCATATGTGATTCGATATATCCCAGTGAACTCGAAATTAAAGACACAATAGACGATTCCACATTTGCTTCCTTCTTGGATATTTTATTGAATATAGATGTGAAAGGGAAACTAACAATCCATGTTTATGACAAACATGATTACTTAAGATTTTCCATTGTCAACTTCCGATGCTTATATGGTAATATTCCACCAGCACCTGCGTATGGTGTTTATGTCTCTCAACCGATTCGATACAGAAGAGCATGTTCTGTGTATGATCAGTTTTTGCATTGAGACAGGCTACTGACAAATAAGTTTATGTTACAGAGGTTTCCACAGTCTCTTTGAAAATCAGCCATTGCGCAAATTCTATGATTGTTATAACGATTAAATTTACAAATACAACCTGTCGTTAGGTCTAACGCTGTCTGACTTTTACACCGTTCTTTACATACTAATTGTGACCGGTCAACAAGGGGTGCCAATTACTCTTCTTAGGCACTTGGTCCCACATCTAATGTTTCCAGGGGTTTGTGTTTGCCCCACTCTTAATGTATTCTTTATAGGAATAATGAGATTAATCGCAATTTGCTATCTTCACCTTTTCATCCATTGTTACTGTCCTAAACGAATTGTATGAAATATACAGTATCTAGACTTGAATCTTTTTTCAGACAACAGTAACATTCAAAGAACCAGGAATATTTGCAATACATTTGACGGCACTGGATAAAGCAACAAATGATAAAACCTCTCGCAAGGTGGTACTGTACGACAACCTATCTAAAGTTTCGTTTCAACCTTCTAAAGTTACGAGAATTGAAACAGCCTCCGCCGCTACTAATTACGTTTGGGTAAATGAAGAAACAAACATTATTTTGGCAAAATGGACTGAACGCTTCCGGAACGAAAGGCACGAGCACAATAGATGGCTTACAACCGTTTCCTCTTATCCAAATATAGAAGATACATATGACGATCACCACGGAAGACGAACCATTGATGAAGTTCCAAATGTTTATGGTTCGCAAGTCGAGTTATATTTCTAATAATAACATTTCTATACAACACACTCAATTTTCATATTACATTTTTATGATTGCCGAAATATTAAAAAAGTGAAGTGATCATGTTCAATTATTCAAGACTTAGTGAAAAGTTGCACTGATTTAGGCAAACTACTGATTTTATGACCGTCCTTTTCTCTTATGTCTGTTACAGGCTGTGTGGATTTTATGGTCTCATATGCAGTGAATGATGGCCATGTAATAAAAGATTTTCAAAACTTTACATCTGTTCATAACATCAAAGATGAATCTGAATATCTAAATTTGCTGTGGTCTGACGGCGACAGGGCAGATATCACTGTTCGTGCTATTGACATTTTTGGTAAGACATTGGATGAAACAGTTACCATCTACCGAGATGCAACACCTCCAGTCATTGAGAATTTATGGTTAACCCGAGGGGATAGGTTAAATATTAGCGTTCACAGCTTAGAGGATTTCGCAAAAATGACGTAAGTATTCCATAGTTAATGGAATATTACGTTGCAAAATACAAGATATGAATTTACGTAAAATCTACTTGTTCTATGTATACTTACAGTACTATTACTCAAAACAGACAAAATTATTGTTTTCAGAATTGAATGGCTTGCATATGATTTGCATAGTGGGTTAAAAAGTATTTATTGGAAATTATATGACAACTATACAGCTGGAGATGACATTTTACACGGTCACGAAGACATACCCTCACAGGGTGGAGCAAGTGTATGTAGATAAATGTTATTGAAACATTGATGTCACTCTTTTGATTAGAATACTTGCATTTCGCATTTTTGGGATTCGGGTGTATTCTTTTGCTAGAATTTGACGGAATGTCTTGAAAAATACAACGCATACAGCAGAGGAGCTAATTGTTACGAAACAAACCACTGGGGTGCCTATCACCAGCAGTTCCAAGTGAAACCACAAATTAAAGTACATGGAGGTTTGTTACAAGGCAAAGACCACGGACTACATGATTCTGACTACTTTCTTGAAATCCAAGCCGTAAATAATGCTTTGATGAAGACAATTATGACAAAAAAGGTATTTTTTTTAAAATCCGATAGACAACAATGCTTAAAGAACAATGACAAATATAGTCGATTTCAATGTTATTTGTGTCATAAGAATAAAAACGACTTAAAAGTCTTTCTGCAGACGACATGAGAACATATTGATAGTCCTAGTTATATTTTCAAATCTACCAATTATTGAAATGTGGTCATGAAGTTATTTTTATTACATGTTTTGTATTTTCATCAGATTACGATAGATACTTCGCCACCTCACACAGGAATCGTCCAGGATGGCATAAGGGGTACTGCTGAAGTAGATTTTCAACAAAGTATTATCCTTCAAGCCCACTGGGATGGATTTTTTGATAGAGAAAGCGGTGTTCTATTCTACCAGTATGGTTTTCACACCGAACCGATATCTTCTGATGATTTTCTGTCAGATACAGGGAATCACTTGGTATGTTTTAAAGGATTTTCCTACATTATAAAAAAAATCATCTTTGAAAAGATGAAAACCACAACAACCTTATGATGCTATTTACATTTCAATTCCAGCTCAATGAGACATATTCCACCGACGCAACTCACAAAGTATCATCGGAGGGAACTTATTACGCTTGCGTGGTGGCCTATAACCGAGCCCTGGAGCCCTCTCAGCCTGTGTGTTCTGATGGTGTGACTGTAACGTCTGCTATTCCTAAAGTTAAAGAAGTAGCAATATCAAGTGCATTTGTTAAAGGAGGATTGATAACAGACAATGGGAAATCATCCTTTTGGGTTTTAGAGCAGAACCGATATAGAAAATTAGTAAAGAATCCTACGCCAGCTTGTTTGTATGTGTTCTATTTATTAATAATGGGTTTATTAAGTATGCACGTCCTCTTGAAGAAAGGTCCCATCCAGTTTACTAATCGATGATTTTTCTTAACAGAAATAAGGCAGCGGTGGTATCAGAACTAGATCTGTTCCCAGCTATGTATGAAAAGAATGGATCGTTTGTGGAAGTGAATGGCAGCACATTCTGTATCAATACCACTGGAGCGCCAAATATTTTGAGTCCAGTACTCGCTAAGTCTTCACATGTACGTTCTTGCCAAACATTTATCGAAACTTGAAAATTGAAGCCCATAAAAGAATGAATTTCCGTCTTTTTATAATATATTTTTATATTTATTAAGATTACTATGACATGGTCCGCTGATAACACCAGCGTTCATGACTATGAAATCGGGTTCTCTTCAACCACCGGAAGTACTGCTCCTGACATAATGCCTTTTAGAAGCACGAAACAACACCTTCGTATACACATAATGCACACAGACTTACCAGAGGGGACTCCATTTTACATTGTTATCAAATCTATCAGTAAAGCAAATGTTGAAGGGCTGCAGGTATGTTTTGAATATATTCTTGAAAACGTAACGGGTGTGGATCCGAGTTAGGCTGCAGCTATTGCAGATCACGATGGTAGTAGCACATTTTTGAAAAAAAAAACCTGAATGTGTATTTCAGGGTCAGGGTACGATAATTAGTAAAATTGTAGTCAAATTTCATTAACAAAGATCTGATACTAGTATAACATAACATGCAATTTAATGTGCTTGTTTTCCGGAATAATAAAGTATGTGTTTTGTTTGCAAATAAGAACTTTAGAGTCCAAAGTTAACTCTGATTTCATGCACGATATGAATATGTAATTATGCATGCCTATGAGACTCAGAAAGACGAAACTTGAGGAATTAAGGCATAGGAACCGCATAAATGTTCGACACTCAGTTTGTTTTTCAAGGTGTATTATTCTTGATTGGTATTGGGATATTTGAGAATTGGTTCGATTTGGTTACTTTTTTATTCACATTTTCTAAAAATTGATTATTAGAACTTAATTGCACTTTTCTATTTACGAATAACATCATAAGATAATATCCTCTTAAAACAATCTGAACCTTGGACATGTACATGTAGAATGAACTAAGCGTCAATGTATATGTTTGGCTCGAATTTTGAGAAGTTCTCGATCTCTCAAAAAATCTGGTTTCCATTTTTTTCCTGAATGAATGGGCCATTTTGCTCATTTTCTATCCAACTCTTGAAAATTGCTGAATTTTGTTTTTTGTTTTTACCTGTGCACTGAATCGAAGAATTTTTAATGCCGGGACGTAGTGCATAGCCCTAATTGTATGCTTTATATTAATACAATTTGAACGCAATTGTAAAATTTCAAAAATTGTAGGAATTAAAGAATTGCCCCAAAAGGAATGCGTATATCCAATGCTACAGAGATTGACAACTGTTCGTTATCTTCACATGTTGACAGTATATTGAGAAACTTTCTTTTTTCAATAAGTGATTAATCATGTTACTTTGACATAGCCTTGGTTAAAAAGGAGTATTTAGGATATCCATGAATGTTTTCTCCAAATACATGTACCTGTTCTTTCAGTTTATCGGACCTTGTTATGTAGACATCACCGGACCTACTTTCACACCACCTATCAAAGTCATTCATTCCAACGGACACTTAATTGCCTCCTGGGACGCTTCTGCGTTTGAAGACTCGGAAGATCCATATCCTTTGAATTTTGAATATTCTATCGGTGAGAACAGATGTTTTGAAATTATTGATGCTCTATGTATTAATTTTAAAACAATTTCTTTAATCCGAATTCCATACAAACATTTTCGTTGATATGTTACAAAAGTCAAAACATGGTATATATCTAAATTGAAATTCTCATAATTAGTACATTTGTTTGCAGGACATCACCCCAGAGGTGCTGAGGTACACAAATACACAAAACTGAAGAAAGGGGATGTATGTAAATTGACAGTACCACCTATATGTACTGCCATCAATATATCCACAGCAGAATGGGGTATCCATGGGAACCATACGTATTATGTGACGATCAAAGCGGAGAACGTCGCCGGTTTGACAACTTACGGTGTATCAGAACCTTACATCCATAACGTACAACTTCCTTCTAGGGGCGTCGTCATGGACACAGCAGTATGGATAATTACGCACAATAGAGACAAAGAAATTTGTTTTAGGCATTTAAAACAGTCGCAATTCTTTTCCTTTGACCCTTTTCCCCTTAAAATATGAATTATGTATGTATATATATATATATATATATATATATATATATATATATATTGTTATTTCAGTCGGATGGGAGTATGCAGTTTCTCGTAAGTAGCACACATAACAATTATTCTGTCTACTAATGTAATATCTGAATTATATTAATGTGTTCCATTTTGGTGGAAAACTATTTCGATCCTGTTTACCCAATATACGTGTTTTTCAGTTCGAAGTACAGGGTATTTTCCGGAATGTTTTCGTATTCGAGTTCACTCAGATTTACCTATCAATATTGCAAATATTCACAACATATATGCATCCGTAGTGTCAAAACTTGAAAAAAACGTTATTTGCTCATGAAATGTCACCATTTACATCTTCACTGAATATACCAGTTGTAACAATGTTACGATACGTACACTATATTCAGGTATAAAATATTACCTTTTTGTACATCAACGGTCCTGATTAAGCTTGTGATTTTATGTAGCACTTAAGGGACACTTAACAGTCTGTTGAAATTTATGGGCACGAATCGTGCTACTTTGTTAGCTGACCTGTTCATATATTCTTATGAGGCAGAATTTATTCAAAGTCTTTTACAGTGTACATGAGAAGAAAACATTTCCTACTGTGGTCTTCAATTTGGCATTTCGATAACGTTTTATCTATTACCAATAATCATTTTTATTCATATATCGATTCGATATATCCATGTCAAATCGACATAAAAGACACCGCATCCTGATCAGGATATAGGGATCACGGCGGGTGTGACCGGTCAACAGGGGATGTTTACTCCTCCTAGGCACCTGATCCCACCTCTGGTGTGTCCAGGGGTCCATGTTTGCCCAACTATCTATTTAGTATTGCTTATAGGAGTTACGAGATTGATCACTGTTCGTTATCTTCACCTTGCATGGTCTTCTACATCTGCTTCGTACTTTATGTTTTATTGAAAATAGATAATTAACGGCAAACTAACAACAGAACTTTATGACAAACAGGATGATTTTAGCCTCTCCATCGTCAACTTTCTATATCTATGTAGCAAGATTCCATTATCACCTTCATATGTTTATATCTCTCAACTAATACGATACGCAAAAACTTGTTCTGCATATGATCGGTTTTTAATTCGAGGCAAGCTACTGAGAAGCAAGTTGATGTTACAGGGGGTTTAACAGTCTCGTTTAAAGTCAGCATTTTGCAAATTATCTGGTCATTATAACGATCAAGTTTGCCAATACAACCTATCATTGGGTCAAATGCTGTCTGACGTGTTTCATACCTATTGTTAGGCCGTTCTTGACACACTTATTTTGACTACTGGTTACTCCGTTTACCTGATCAAGATATACATGTAATGATCACGGTGGGTGTGACCGGTCAACAGGGGATGCTTACTCCTCCTAGGCACCTGATCCCACCTTTGGTATATTCATGGGTCCGTATTTGCCCAGCTCTCTTTTTGTATTGCTTATAGGAGTTATGAGATTGATCACCGTTCATTTTCTTCACCTTTTCATCTTCTAGTATTAATAACATTATTTTTCATCCATATATCGATTCAATATATTCTAGTGAACTTGAAAGAAAAGACACCACAGAGTCTTCCATATCTGCTTCGTATTTGGATATTCTATTTAACACAGATACCAATGACAAACTAGCAACACAATTTTATGACATACGAGATGATTTCAGCCTGTCCATCGTCATCTAACGATATTTATGTAGCAATATTCCATTAACCCTACATATGGTGTATATGTCTCTCAGTTTATTCAATAGCATGATCTGTGTATAATCAATTTCTAAATCGAGACAGAATACTGACAAATAAGTTATTGCTGGTCATGAGAAAATCCCGAATTTGCAATGTTTATAATTTGTTAATTCAGCAGTGATTGGTAGTCTAAAGGTTGGGTAGTTCCTAATATTATTGTAATTTTTATGTTCTATTAGCTACTCAGTCGGGTTTTACGTGTAAAGTGTTACACGTGAATACAAAATATACTTTTTTTGAAAACTTTAGGTGTTTTTATTTAAAGCAAAAAGTTTCGGTGTAACAATATTAAAAACAGGACATGTCCTGCAGAGACAATGCAGGGCATTTATCTCAAATTTTGCTCTCAAGCCATTTTAGATCTGCGGTAATTTTTGAAAGAGACAGCGATTATTTTTCATTCAATTTCTGGCAATTAGAATGGGAATACCGCTGGACTTGAGCCGACACATACATGCAAGGTGAAGATAACGGACAGAGATCAATCTCATAACTCCTATAAGCAATACAAAATAGATAGTTAGGCAAACATGGACCCCTGGACACACCAGAGGTGGGATCAGGTGCCTAGGAGGAGTAAACATCCCCTGTTTACCGGTCACACCCGCCGTGAGCCCCATATCCTGATCAGGTAAACGGAGTTATCCGCAGTCAAAATCAGTGTGCCAAGAACGGCTTAACAATCGGTATGAAACACGTCAGACAGCATTTGACCCAATGCGAGGTTGTATTGACGAACTAGATCGTTATAACGACCATAGAATTTGCGAAATGCTGACTTCAATCGAGACTGTTGAAATCCCTGTACCATCAACTTGTTTGTCAGTAGCTTACCTCGATTTAAAAACTGACTATACCCAGAACAAGCTCTTGCATATCGAATCAGTTGAGATGTGTCTGAACGTATGCCCGTAACATTCATATCGAGTTCCCCGTACAAATGTGAGAAACGCCACACCTTTGGTCACTTTTGAACAATGCTTTGAAACGGATGACAAACTCTTATATCTGTTTTCTAATTATTTTTTATGTTTCACATTGGTATGTTCATAGGATATAGAGGATATTGATTTTACTACTACTACTACCAGCCTCTCTGCCCACTGGACAGGATTTTTTCACGCCTACCTTGACGTGGACTACAAGTTCCGTGCCGGAACAACCCGTGGTGGTGGTGATATTTTTCCAAGCACTGATGTTGGTAGAAATATTACATACACTGCAGTTGGACTTACATTAGAAAATTTTAAGGCAAGGTTTAAAAAAAAAAAAAGATGAGGAATATGGGATTAGTAATTGTATAACATGTATTTATGTGATTGCATTAATGTGTATCCAACACAGATATAATTTAAGAATGTTTTCTGTTAATGATTATTCTGAAAAATTATGAACAGACCTATTATGTGACAATTACTGCAACATCGTCTGCTGGTGATGTAGAAGTTACGTCTGATGGCGTCACGGTTGTAGAAGAAAACTCACCTTTAACCGGAATCTATGTAAATGACGGAGAACCTTGTGATGCCACAGGTTTGATATTGTTTATGCAGAAGTAATTCAAAATGAAAAAGGAATTTATTGTTAACTTTGGGTATGATTATTTTGTTTCCATTTTGTGTTTCCAGTTGTCGAGAATGTGACGTTTAGCCATCATGAATTGGTAGGAAATGCTTTCATACACATATGTAAATGTTTTTTGGTTTTGTTTTTTGTTTTTTTTTTTTACATTTTATTTGTAAGCTTTAATGAAATTTCCCATAACATTTTGAATATATGATTGATTATTACACACAGGATCATCGTCTTAAATGTACAAAGGACATTGATTACCAATCATCGATTGACACCCTTAGTGGCTATTGGAACGTCCCATCCAACCTTCAGACGTTTGCTCCTGATATGCATATATCAATCGAACAACATTCTATTTATGGAAGTATGTTGGATATTTTTTAGATGTAAATTCATAATGAAAATAGGATTAGAAGGGTCATTGTCATTTAATAAGTCTTTCGATGAATATCCTTTCGATTAAATGAAATGTGTTTAGTTAAATATAATCTAGTTTTGGAAGAGACACGTAAGCTTGTCAAACATAATGAAGCAATCTTCAAATGTTTTTCCTGCAGACAATTGGACAACTTTTAAAGATTTTTATTACAACCATGGGCACCAAGAGGTTAGATTCACAAACCTCTTGCTAGATCCAGGAATAAACTATCGTTTAGTTGTGAAGCTCTGTGCTCGACACATATGTTATGCCCCACAATATAGTGACGGTGTCAGAGTTATTGCCAATCCCCCAACAACTGGAAGTATCGTCGTCAAGCATGTCAACATTACAAATGGAAAAGAACAGGTAGTTGATTTTGCAATCTTATATGAAGATAAAACAATTTTGTGTCAAAACGGTAGTTTTTAAAGAAACATGTCAAAGAAGTAAGCAAACACAAGAACCCATTGTAGCAATATTTGTAACCACCAGTGAATGATGGGTATTGTTGTCTGCAATTTTGTTTATAGAAATGGAGAAACATCTTTGCTTGATCAGCATTTTATATACAAACTCATAAACAAATGCACAACATTTAGTAAATCATCTTCGGTGGTTAATGTGAGATTTCTCTATATTTACAGTTACAAGTACAAATGGATAGGTTTTTTGATCCTGACGTACCCGACCATAACATCAAATACAGTGTTGTAGATAAATACGAATGGGCAATTACTGACCAATCAAAAATCGGTCGAACACATACAAAATGGAATGAACTGGACAACTATGCTGTATCTCTTTCAAATACAGAGGTATATTGTAACTTTTTTTCATGAAGACACCTGCTTTATTGAAATAGCCTAGCGGGTGCTTTTCATTCTTGGCAATTATAGACGGAGTGTTGTTTAAATATTGATAATTTGTTTTTCAAACGGAACAATTTGAAGACTAGATTCATATTTCAATGGCTTTTTCACAAACCCTTGTGTCATCTGGGCATCCTTGATATGCATAATGTAAAACTTATACGGTACCAATTTTGATGCACCAGATGCGCATTTCGACAAATAATGTCTCTTCAGTGATGCTCAACCGAAATATAATAGAAAGCGACGCAATTCTTATTGCAGGTGCCTAAACTTTGCGATTTAAAGAAAATGAGATTAAAGCATTTTATGCTGCATTCTCTAGCTATCGACTTGCATAAAAGTCATCTAGTTTGCCACCAAATGTCGTACAAAAATTCAAGTATTTCCTGGGATATTCAAGAATCAATGAAAATAAATAGCATCTTTACTTTCATAAGATCGGGCCCGCTGAGCGTTTTGTTATTTCAAGTTTAAACAAATGGTATTTGCAACCATGAATATAAACAATAACGTTGCAGTACTAGCTGACGCGTCGCGCAGTATAAACAGATGTCACTTTCTGAAGTGTATAAGGGGCAAGGGTTCTAGCAGAATGGTTAGTGCACTTCGAATTATCCTTCGATGAATCAAAGATTCGTCATAGATACATTCTTCAAATAACCAGTTTTGGTACGAAAATGAAGTCGTATACCCAAATTAAAGGGAAGTAATCAACTTCTCTATACACATATCTGTCTATTAGAGTCAGAATTCTATCTAAAAAATATCATACTAACAGCCAAACTTTAAGTACCACCTTTTCGTAGACGTTGAGAAGATCACTGAATCAAGGCATTAGTCACTACATTTTCATATGAGCGTATCGACAATTATATATATTATGTTGGAAATCGTACAGGTACACATGGGCATATTGTAATGGGACTTTTTTTTCCAATACACAAAGTCGTAAGAGTAGTCAATGACATTGTTCATAAAAAATACCAAACATACACAATGTTTTATTTGATTTACTTTACCTTTCATCAACAGACAATTAGGTTTACATCATATTCGCACAAAACTTTCTTTCTTTGAAAGTATTGAATAAGTTATTTGAGGTCCATATTTGGATTTTTCAACGCAACAATACAGACCGAATTCCATGATTATGGATGTTGCCCGTCAAATAAACTTGAATATACTAACAATGGAATAGGTGCCGCCAACATTTGCAATATTCTTGGCCATAAAAAATGCCAGTCTTGTATTCCATCATATTTCAACTCATTACAAGTCTGCGCCCTGTATTTCCTTAAATATATACTTCTACATTTGCGCCCAACACGTTTTGATTACAAACAAATTTTTATTATAGATAATCTTGTGCAAAATCCTTCTACATGTTCTTGGTATTCTTTCAACTATAGTCCAGCTGGACCTGTCATAAACTTATTTTAAAAGTCCCGAAATTCAGATAGCCCAGATCTTTCAACTGACGACAGAAGATTATGCCAGACGATGTGCTGGTTATGAAGCGAACCTCACACATTATCGGAAGTGTATGACGAATTTTGAAATCTCTTATTAGACACATTGAAACAGAAATATGTACCATCTATGTGTTTCGTAAACCAGAAGTAATAAAAGAATTATATAGGTTACATGGGAATATGTATTTGTTTCATCTGACGAAGCTTGTAACAACAGTATCTTTGTAAGGATCACTACGAGTACAGCTGCATTTTAAAGGAACTTGGCGTTAATTCCATTTTCATTAATCAAGCTTATACTTCAAGTTTCCTTTCAAAAGATGAAATTCTTCTAAATCATCTTTCAGTTTTAAATAAATATAATATTCCAAATGGAAATCAGAAAACGGAAGTGGAGCTGGAATGGCCACACTTTTCGAAAGTCCTCGTCAAACGATATCAGACAAGCCCTTGAATGGAACTCAGAAATATTCATATTCTGAAATAAGTCATCCAAAAACATACTTTGATTCTACGCACAGGTACTCTGAAGTTTGTTTTAAATTATGCTGGAGTTTCTCATTGACGATTTTTACATAGTCTATTGAGATGAGTTCTTCAAACAATGTGTTCGAATTCCGAATGGGCACGAATTGTGCTTAGCTGACCTGTTTTTGTATTCTTATCAGGCTGAATTTAATCAAAAAGCTTCTACATGAAAAGAAAATATTTCATGCTGTGTCCTTCAACTCGACATTTAAATACAGAACATCGATTATATTTTATTTATTAACAATACTCGCTTTCCTTCATATGTCGATTCGATATATCCCAGTGAACTCGAAATAAAAGCCACCATAGTCTTTCAAATCTTATTGAACATTCAAATGGTATTTATGTCTCTCAACTAATTTGATAAGCAAAACCATGTTCTGCATATGATCAATAACTAAATCGAGGCAGTCTACTGACAAATAAATTGATGTTATAGGGGTTTCAACAATCTCATTTAAGGTCTGTATTTTATCAATTTTATGGTCGTTTGTAATGATCTAATTTGTAAATACAACCCATCATTAAATGGTATTCTGGATGATATATTTCATAGGAATTGTTAGGCCGTTCTTTATATACAGATTCTGATTAAGGATTACTCCGTTTTCCTGATCAAGGTGTATGGCTCACAGCGAGTGTGACCGTTCAACGGGGGATGCTTACTCCTGGTGTGTACAGGGATCCGTGTTTGCCCTACTCCCAATTTTGTTTTTTCTATAGGATATTTGAAATCGACCACAGTTTGTTATCTTAACTATTTCATTTGTCAGTTGTATAAGAAATACCGTCTGTGTACACATGGAATAATGGGGTGCTGAGCGGGCTTAGTTTAAAATAAAAAGATCAATAATTTCAATTGATTATTTAATTACTCATAAAGTACTTGGATTTTTGAACGAAAATTGTTGACAATCTACTTACATGGAAGTTGAAAGCTACAGAGTTCATATGAAATGTCTTTATTTCATTACTTTTTAATCGACGCAATTATGTATCCTGTGATAAGAGTTTCAAGTCTTTTTCTGTGATACATATCAAGGGTACCCAGTCGTTCGGAAGGTCTCTGCTTCGTCCAAATTGTGAACTTGCACTCTTTACAACTGTGCTTGATTGATTGTTTTGTCTGGTTTATAGAATGTTCTCTATCGCGCATCATTCCATTTCAGATGTCCTTTACGCTGGAATTGAATGGGCAATTTGATTTTTCTAAATGTCGAGGACTGGCAATTCGTGGCTACAACAAAGTGAAGTTGTACTCCACTGTCTACTCGCACATCAGAGACTGCGAGGCCTTTGATCCAGTATTGATAAGACCAAAAGTTGTCATAGATGCCGTGGGAACACCGGATCCCGATAGAGGCATTAATTTTATCATATATAGTAGATGTCTGGAATGTTCAAATAATGATGTTAATGATGAAAAAGACGATTATTTGCATTTAATATTTTTGGATATTTTTTTTTTCAGACATTTGGCAATAGATATGAGAAAATGTTTAAACTGTTTGTAGATGGATATGGCGAACCCATCATTTTAGAGACAAATGCCCACTGGTCTCATCCCGATGCAGATTACACTCCAAACATGAACTACATTTCTGCCGTATGGCCAAAACTCCGTTACAAATCATACACAGTTGCGGTACTGAACGCCAAAAGTTTAGATGTGACGACGTATTATCTTCCAACCAAAACTTTGTCACTGTCTGATCCCTGTAGTCATCCAGACGCCGTTAAATGTTCTTCAACAGGTTTGTATATTACATACGTTTTTTTTTTTAAATATATATTCACAAAAAGAAATTTCATTGACAATGAATAATTTTTCAGAGAACGAATTTATTAACGTCAAATTTGAGCCGGGGGAATTGGTACATGGGCAGCGGTATATGGTGTGTATCCATACTGAATATACTGAAATTGTATACGAAAAATGGACACAGGTATTACCGGAAATCAATGAGTGTAGTGACGGTGTAGTGGTGGATCTTACTCCTCCAGTGGCGGGAAAGGTCTGGATTGGAAGTAGACAAGGACTGGAATATCAGGTAAAGATATTATCAGTTTCATCTAGTCTTAATTGCGATTAGCAGAATATTTTTAAAATGCATATCATATGATATTCGCACTGTATATCATATATCCCTTCTTTGTTAGTTTTAACCTTCCACGTTCCATCACCGTTCATCTTCACTCTTTTGCATTTTCGGCTTTTGCTTTGGTTTTAATTCCCTATCTTTAAAGTATAGGACTCATATTTCAAGGATTCCATGGATACCCTATCTCACGATATTGAAAATTCAACTAAATACATATTTTATATAATGGTTCAATCGTATTCATTGAACTCTATTCCAAGGAAACGGTAAAACTTCAAGTTGGCAATCCACGAAAATTGTCTTTCGCCTCCGAAATTTCAGAAGCTAAAGTATTCATAATATTTGTTATTTCGGATTTCAAACATTTCGGTTGAGCATCACTGAAGAGACATTATTTGTCGAAATGCGCATCTGGTGCATCAAAATTGGTACCGTATAAGTTTTACATTTGTTAGAAGAAAATATTTCTATCCAAAGCATTTTAGCACGCCTGATCTAAAAGCTCAAGTAGGTACATGTATTTCTGATCACATTTTCTAATTGTCTCTCCAACTTCTGTCTGTAAGCCTTTCTCATTTTCTTTTCCTGAACCATGGTGCCAATCTCAATGAAACTTGGTACAAATCATCCTAGGGTAAAGGGGATTCATTTTCTTAAATGAAAGGACATGCCCCCCTTCAAAGGGGAGATATCAAGAAAAGGCAAAAATAGGTTGGGTCTTTTAAAAATCAGCTCAAGAACCACTGGACCATAAACGTTTATCATGGGAATATATAGGAACAATTTTTAAATATTTTCTTTTCTAGAACCACTGGGCCAGAAAAAGACTTGTTGAGAATCATACATTTGAACGTAATGCAGGGCTGTTATTACGACATAGAAAGCTCCAACAAAATCAATTTGTCCCTGATATTAAACTTAATTCACAGCAATAAACATGACATAGATATAACAGTCTGTAAAAATTCTTTCTTTACATTTATTGCGTGAATAAATCTGAATATATTGTGATTTTTCTGATTTCGTTAGTGTTACATTTCCATGCGTTCTTGACCAGACATTTTAGGGAAGTAGCGTGAAACAATTGTCAATTCTATAGTAATTCATCAATGTTGCGTGGTGAAATGATATGATTTAATGTATTCCATAACATTGTGATAGGAAATAAGTAAATAGATTACTGTATGTTTGAACAATATCACGAATTCCAATTTAATGCACTTCACAAACGGAATTATTTTGAAATTGTCGTATCGAACAGAGATAGTGTATCGTTTATTCTACCCAAGTGTATCTTAAATACACACAATCGTTTAGTAGAAGATATAGATTTATCAATTCTTCTGGGATATTTGTCTTTCGTCTGGATACAGAAGAGAAGGTATTATGATATCCATTTTTGACATGTGTAATGTTATGAAATCTTTAAGATGTTGTAACATTTCTGTAAATGATAGATATTCATTGAGTCTTTTCATTCTGTTCTGCAATTCACATTATCATTTGAGAGACTTCTGACATCCTATACTGGTCCTCCTTTATTACTTGATTTTTGGTTGATTGAATCTACTTGAGTAAATCCAGAACTTTAGAACAGTTGATTTTGACGTACTGGGTGAATGTCCGATTTTCTGCAGTAAATGTTCTTCATGAAATCGCTATGATTTAGAATTAGTGAAATCATAGAGATTTCATGAAATCCAAAGCATGTATACTATTTTACGACATAGATTAACATATCAATGACTTTTTCCTACATTTCTGTATTGTCCCAATCGAATTTCCTTCCATAGTTCACTAGTTTGTGGTGTATATTTCTTTATCCATGGTTATGTTTAGATGATTTTACTATGGAAAGATAAGGAGAAACTTCGAAAAACGATTTCCATTATTTAGAAATGAATAGCAATTTTCATCAGATAAGTTCTTTATAATTGAGATTTTGAGAGTTCTTGAACTCCTACTACACCTAAAACAATCTCGCCTTTTTTGATTGAGCATTGAACTATTATTAAAATATCCATGTGAACACAAAGGGTGCGTTCCATTCATCAGCCGATTATGAGTATTCCAGATTACACCGTAAAATTGTCAATGGAATAATAAGAATTTTGATATGGCATACAAACATTAGCTATGGTGATGATTTTGGATTCTGAGGAATCTGACGTTTATGAGGAAGACAATTTCGAGGTAAACATCAATGGATCACCACTGTCTAGCCTGCAACGCATTTTTCTCTTGATATACGTTAAAATGCATGGTAAAACACATTAAAACGACATTCACTTTTAATAATGCTTCAATAGTAAGTAGTGTGAATGTTATAGATAGGAAATGAGCTGCAAAAGTAGTGTGTAATAGGCATACATTGATATAATTAATAGTTCTTGCCATCTATGTAATGCTACTGCACTAACTATCAAAGGACAGATGATATCTATCCAGAACACAATTTGCAAGTCATTATATAGCAGTTGTGTGTTTTCTGGACTTTCGAGAGCTCGACTCGACCTTCTGCAGCATATGCATTTATAGCCAACCAGATGATAAGTTAATAGATACTAACGTTTAGATAAAATCTTATTTAGAAAAGGAGTAATTTTTTCTACAGACTACTACATCCGTATTGTATGTCAGCTGGGACACATTCCAAGATGTAGAAGAATTTCAGACGACTTCTCATGCATCAGGGATTCAGAACTACAAACTAGGAATAGGTATGTGAAATGAACGTTAAATGCCACCAGAAACTAGTAAACAACTAACAGATAGACCACTTAATGTAAAACTACAATCATAAAATTAATAATTTTATTTCTACACAGGAACATCTGTTGGTGGCAATGACGTAATTGCTTTCTTTGATGTTGGAGTTGTCAACCATAAGGTTTTGAATGGAACCGTTTTAGTAAATGGAAACACATACTTTGCCACACTTGTAGGTAAATTAATCAAAAGACAAGTGTTTTAAAGGTAAATAGACATATGGATATGTGAATACGCATGTAAGAAAGGCCAGAAAATGCAGAATGACAAAGTTGGAAAGCGGCATCACCTTATCAAATGTAAGCATAATTTACATAGTGTTCTTATTTTCTCTATTTGTAAAGGCACAGACTTTGCTAATAGAACAACAACACAGTCATCACCACCCATTATTGTTGACAACACTCCGCCATTGAAGACAGACAAGCCCTTGACAATTTCCGGCCGACACATTACATCTGACACGGAAATCGAAGCATGGTAATCGTGTAATTAAACCAACTAAAGTCAAAAGACATAGTAAAGTTTTAGAATTGTTATAAGTATGATGGAGTTGATGATGTGTCTTTTCTTTCTTATTTTACAGTTGGAAGAATGTTTTTGTAGACCCTGAGAGTGAAATTAATTTTTATGAATGGTCCATTGGATCTGAAGCCGGTTATGACGATATAATGAATTTCACACGTGTTGAGTCTGAGTGCGCAGAAAATAACGAAATCGAACGCCTTGACTTCAAAGAAGGACATGCATATTATATTTCTGTTAAGGTAACGAGAAATAATACTTGCCAAATTCTGCAGTTCACCACATTTGTTTGGATGAGTTTGGGAAATCTTTAATCAATATCATATTTCATTTTGGCGAGATCATAACTTTGTGAACATTGACTAATGATGATTACCTCGAAAATAAGTACATGTAATTGTGAATCAACACTATTGTAAACGGGTTAAAAATGTTGGCATATACAAGCAAATGTTTTGATATACTGATTAAAAAAGACAACAAGAAAAAAAAAAAGAAATTCATAGTATAATTTCATATTCATTTTACTTAATAATTGATTTATTGATGACACAAAATTATATAAACGCTAAGTTGATAATCAAATTATCATAACCACTAAATGATAATTACAGTCATTTTAAAACAGTTCAATGTCACCCAAGTTCAATATCTAGTGTTCCTCCCACGAGCCCCAATGGTTGCCTAACACTGCCTTCCCATGAGTGCAATTAAGTCTGTAAAAATTGTCTGGCATGTTGTTGCAATTTAACTCCAGAGCTTGAGCCAGTTGTTGAAGAGTCGGAGACTTAGGTTGTCTTTGGAGAGTGCGCCTATCCACTTCGTCCAATGCATATTTGATAGGGTTCAAATCCGTTAATTTGGATGACCAAGGAAGGACCTGGATATTGTGTATTTGCACGTGTTAGACGAGCAGTATGTGGTCTGGCGTTGTCATCTTGGAATACTGCTCCAAGATGCTGCATTATTGGAACCAACTATGGCTAGATGACTTCATCAATATACCACTGAGCCGTCAGAGTTCCTGCATGTGAACCAATGGTACCCTGCCTGTAGAGGATTGTGCTACCCACATCATAATACTACCCCATCCAAACCGGTCAGCCTCCTGGACGCAATTTTGCGCAAAGCGTTCATTTTATTCTTTTTATTACGAAAGACATACATTTCGTAGCATTATAACAAAATTGAACATGTATGATAATTACAACAAAGCTGATAATAAATGGTCAATTCTTACAAAGATATCTCGCACATTTAAGTACAATAGTATAATGATGGTTAAAAGGAAAATAATAACATTTTATAAACTGTTCTTCGTTCAAATTGCGACACGCCTAACTCCAGTCGTCCAATTGCGCTGTTGCGTTTTATTCATACATGACGTTTCTCAAAATAAAGAAAACGCAATCAAACATCGAGAACCCGTGCATTTGAATACTGGTGCCTGAATCATGTGCATTAGGAACTTACAATAATCAAGAGTTACAGAAACCGATTTTAGGAAAATAACGTTTTAAAATTGTCCTGAAATTCTACCTTTCCAGTAAACAATAGTGTTAGATGTAACAAGATTCATTTCAGACCAAAAATGTATGAGAAAATTATTTTGAAAAGATCCAGCGAAACAAATACTATGCGTTTCTTTTTTCATCAGTATACACATGTGATAAGTAACATTAATGATCATATTATATTCTTAAATTTCAGGCATTCAATAAAGCAGGATTGATGTCGATGGCCACTTCATGGGCGTATAGTGTAGACTTTACTCCACCTCTGAAGGGTCATGTATTTGACCTTCAACCAAATGGAACCAGTAAAAGAGATATAGATTTTCAAACGGATATGTCAAAACTACTTGTATTCTGGGAAGGATTTTTTGATCCACATTCTGCAATAAAGGAGTATACCGTCAGCATTGGAACATGTTCTGAATGTGGTGACGTCATTGCTGAACAAACCGTTGGAATGGCAACTGGTATCAATCAAAAGTAGCACACATCGCATATAATATGTACAATAATATTCTGTTAGATATCAATTCGATTTTGTAAAAAAAAATTTAAAAAAAATACCATAGCTTACATTTTACTCCTGCTTTTTCAGAGCTGGAAGTCGACTATGTCCATTTTGGATCTGGTATAACATACTACACAACCGTGATGGCTTGTAACACAGCAGATTTCTGTGTTGTGGCCACGTCAGACGGGGTTATTATGGACAACAGTCCTCCCAGCATGGGCGTGGTTAATGATGGCACAGCTTTGGAGGATATCGAATACCAATCAATTAGGTTTCTTCAACGTTTATTGCACAAAAGCTTCTTTTATTAACGTAGCACCTTAAAAGCTTATCACGAAGTGTATACTACTATTCCTATTGCAGAAACTTTATCGATGTCAGATGGTTTGGATTTAACGATCCCCAGTCAGGATTAGCTCATTTTGTATGGTGGGCTGGGATAACGCCTGGAGGGAGAGAGATCATAGAAGAACGAGAAATTCACGTCACTGAGATGGCCACTGCGTTAAACATTGTGCCCCAAATGCCTGTTGGAAAGCGGATTTATGTGACCGTTAGGGCATTCAATAGAGGGGGTATGTTTATTTAGCTTGTTACAAAGTCTTTTAAGCACTTTTCATTTAATTTGACAAGTAAACGCACAGGCACAGTGAAAATAGTGGATGATAAAAATTCATAGAAACATCGTAACATCGGAAGATTTATGTTGTAACACAGAATTTTGATCTCCCATGAATCGATTTATCATATTTCTTGCCATTTCATTTTTATAGGTTTGTATAGAGAAGCGACATCCAACGGGTTTATCATAGACGATACTCCCCCTGTCATATCTCGAGGTCCCGTGTTTTCCAGAGACTTTGGAATCATTGGTAATACACAGTTTTACAGAACTTTGATGAAAATAGAATGGGACGTTAGTGACAAAGATTCACAAATAGAAAAGCAGTATGTATCTCTGAGGTCACATCTTGGTGGAGACTTTGACCTTCCGTCAGCAAAGGTACGTAATAATAATTGAATTTCTTTTAACCAAGACAAAAATTATAGCATATACTTGTTTCATTATGGTGTAATATTTTAAGGTAAACGGGATCGCCAGGGATTTTGTGCTGAGTGGACTGAACTTGCATGATGGTGTAACATATTATGTCACAGTTATATCTTGCAATGGAGCTAGAATATGCACGTCAAGCACATCCGGTGGAATCCTGGTTGACAGCACCCCGCCAAACAGAGGTATGAGAGTAGCCACGCATCTAAATAATACAGAAATCCTAATCAATGATTCTCGTACAACTTTACTGCACAAAACAGAGTTAAACAGAGACCGAATGACCCAAGTGCACTACAGCATGCCATACAATGGCATCCCATGGACTGCGTATATCGATCCTCAATAGTAAGCAATATATGACGTGATAGTGTGACGTCATAGTCAAAGTTATGCATTCAATATTTACGTGAACTTTCTCAAATCGTGTTCCAGGATAGTTTCACTATATCATGCATTTTGAACATCGCATATGCATAGACAGACCTTTACTTAGCCTGTGAAATGATAAAGGCATATATTCCTAATTCAGAACTGAACATTCTGCTGTTGAAGTAAATCATATCGGTAATTACAACGTCTATATATGTAATATAATTAATTTTCAAACTGTATCTATTTCTTTGGATTTCGTGTTTGCTTCGTATTCAAGAATTTTAACCACATGGAATATTGTTAAAAACATTTATATCTTAAGGATTGCTTCTTATATTCATTGAACAAATTGAGATGTAACGGTTTCTATGCAACAACTATAGAATGTATACATTTATTTGTCACACAGAAAAGTGAGTGTCACGGTCCTTATTTCTGTGTCAAGTTTACGAGTAGTTCAATGTCATAGCAAAGGACCTCAAAATTACAAATTGAAACAGATATAGTATAAATTGTATTTATTTGTGGTTCTTTTTGATTTGCAGCATGATCACCTATATATGATTATATTTCTGTCTGTTTGCAAAGCAGAACTACTAAACACTGGCAAATTCAATAGTATTTTGAAGATTAGATGTCTTCCAAATTCCCTCTGATAATTTTACATCTTTACTCATAGATCGTTATTTCTACCATGCATGTACTGCTTAGATTTTTCGAAAATGTTCATATTATAACGGTACAGAATGACATGAAATAATTTATGGGCATCGGATAATATAAGAAAAAGAAAATGATTCCCCCCATTTTTCCAGGGCTCAGGAGTACGGCATTTACAAGGGTCTACAGAGGGGTGGGAATATTGAAATATTATGCAAATTTTCTGTAGTTTTTTACTACTTTTGTCATAGTTTTGGTAATCTTTTCTTGTCATGATTTTATTCTATTGTGCTGTGTTCATGAGTTGATTCATCCCATCGAAGTGGAATTAAATGATACCACAGTCCCCCATATTTGTTTCACATTTGGGTATTTTATTGAACAAAGACGCTCATGGTAAACTAACAATTCAGCTATATAGTCAACGGAATTATTTTGGCTTCTGATTTGTTAACTCAATTGTCAACTTCCCATATTTATGTCGCAATATTCCATTATCTGCATATGGTGTTGATGCAAGGTGAAGATAACGAACAGTGATCAATCTCATAACTCATATAAGCAATACAAAATAGATAGTTGGGCAAACACGGACCCCTGGACACACCAGAGGTGGAATCAGGTGCCTAGGAGGAGTAAGCATCCCCTGTTTACCGGTCACACCCGCCGTGAGCTCTATATCCTGATCAGGTAAACGGAGTTATCCGCAGTCAAAATCAGTGTGCCAAGAACGGCTTAATAATCGGTATGAAACACGTCAGACAACATTTGACCCAATGCGAGGTTGTATTGACGAAGTAGGTCGTTATAACTACCATAGAATTTGCGAAATGCTGACTTTAATCGAGACTGTTGAAACCCCTGCACCATCAACTTGTTTGTCAGTAGCTTACCTCGATTTAAAAACTGACTATACACAGAACAATCTCTTGCATATCGAATCAGTTGAGATATATAAACACCATATGCAGGTGATAATGAAATATTGCTACATAAATATGGAAAGTTGACGATGGAGAAGCTGAAATCATCCCGTGTGTCATACGGTTGAGTTGTCTCTCGTCTGATTCGATGTGCGAGACCATGTTCTGCATGTGGTCATGTTTTTAAATCGATGTAGGCTACTGACAAATAGATTGATCTTTCAAGGGTTTCAACAGTTTCGCTTAAAGTCAGCATTTCGCAAATCCTATGATCGTTATAATTATCTTGTTTTCAAATACAATCTGTCGTTAGGTTGAATACTGTTTGACGTGTTTTATACTAATTGTTCGCCTATACTTTACATATTGATTTTGACTATGGATTATTCCGTTTACTTGATCAAGATATAGGACTCTTGGTGGGTGTGACCAGTTAACAGGAATGTTTACTACTCCTAGGTATCTGATCCCACAATCGACGTATCCAGGGGTCGGTGTTTGCCCTTGACTCAATTTTGTATTCTTTATTAGAGAATAAAGTGATATTTTACTACGCCGTGAATTCCACTGAACATATACTTCTTTATTATTTAAGTTTCCCAGACTCCATCTTAGCTTTAAATGTTACAAGTGTAGTGTATATAAGAATGTAGTGTCCCTTCACGACCCAAATGTTTATAACTGAAGAAAATACACATATATATCGCGCATGTATCCAATTTGTCTGAATGAGGACAAAAATTTATCCTTAAACATCAGATGTTTTGCTCTATTTATGTACTCTCAGTCTTTGTGTAATTGGTGCAATTTACTTTTCTATAGGAGAAATGAAAAAACAACCAATGGAAATTATTCTGCCGAAAATGAAAAATTAATGCTGGTTTTTCCACATTCAGGCATGTTTGCCATCAAAACAGACCATGCAGCAGTGCTTCATCGCCATATAGAGGGGTCAATGACTTGGTCCAAATATGCAGTTAATCTAGCTTGGTTGGGATTTGCAGACATTCATTCAGACGTTACGCACTACTTTATAAACATAGGATCGAAATATATGAGTGCTGATCTCAATGCTGTAAGACTTATCATACAATAGTATATGAATTGTAGTCAATGAATTTTTTTTTAAAGTTATTTCACATTTAATGAACTAGAATAGCTTGATTATCGTTTATGTCCCCGAACATTTAGTATATGAATTGTAGTCAATGAATTGTTTTAAAGTTATTTCACATTTAATGAACTGGAATAGCTTGATTATCGTTTATGTCCCCGAACATGTAGTGTCGGGAACAAATTGTGTGTTTTTTCTCAGTTTCTATTTTTTCTTTTCTTTTCTTATTATCATTCCTCTTCGTTAGTGCTAAATTTTATGAAAGTGCTTCAACATATCCAATTCAAACTTTTTGAGTTGATAGAGGGTCATAATGAGGGAGGGGTATAATCACTTTTCAAAATTTTCACAATGGCCCCCAATTCAAAATGGCTGCAAAACAACATAAAAAAATCAAAGTAGTCGAATTTCAACTAAATTAGTTTCTAGGGTGATTTGAGGATCCTGAGTCCCTTTCTAACTTGAATATTTTGACCTGTGTCCATTTTTTACATGAGGAGATGTTCAGGGACATTTGATTTGGCATCCTTTCACAGTTATAGCTTGTTGTTAAAATGTTCTCTTACCAAATACAATGATGAAACAACAACATAGAGTACTTTTGGCAACATGAAGCGTCAAAGTGTCATAAGATGACCTGTACTATATATTTAGAATTGCTTTTACATCTTGTCGTTGAGACAGATATTATAGGGAAATGCATTTTAGGAGCCTGGTATGCCACAGAGAGTTAATCACTCAGCAACTGGACAAGAGAGAGATGAAGGAAGAGTTCAAACTTACAGAATGAAGACTATCAAACTGGACGGGGAAATAAAGCATATGTTTGTCAGCATGTGGGCTGTCAATAAGGTGTTCTTTTCGTAGTCATTATTCAATACTCTCATCAAAACTGAAATAGAAAAATCATATTATGCTGCTTCTAGTGTTTGATTTATTGAACATTAAACACTTTTTAACTGTTATGATAAATTACATTTTAGGCTGGACTTTCTAGCGCAATAATTCACTCTCAATTCTTAAAAGTCCCTGGCGGTATTTTGTTCCTTGTCAGACGATGCAGTGCTATGACGTGCGAAGGCCACTGTGTTTGTGCTCCTCAAGATCAACTTTGTCATATCAACGGTTCTTCCTGCAATGACGTTTCAAGTAGTAAGTTTTTATTTCTAAATCTCTGATATGACGGATTTTTATCCTGCACAAATTTTATTTTTGACTTTCCAACACTTAGAAAACACAAACAACTTGCTGAGAGTTTTGGATGTGATGAATACGAACATTGACATTGGGTATACACCAAGTGATACACTGTTACGTGGAAAATGGGATATAGTTCACAGACAAGGGCATCCTCCACTATGGCACGTAGTAAATTAAGGAATGATTCATTGAAATAGAAGTTATTTTATATAAATTATACGTATTAATCCAAAATAATACATTCCATGTCAATCACAGGTATCAATGGAGTGTAGGCTTGTCGAACAATAATTTACCAACCGGAATATTCCACAAAGAGCTTGAACGTGTTTGGCATGATGCAGGACAAAATGATTTTATCATATTTTCAACCAAACCAGGTACACATTGTTATGAACGTCATCATTTAATTATTGCGTCGTTTGAACAGCAGAAAATGCCGGTGGAAAATAGTCGTTGTGTATGATTATCTAAGGTTGTTTGTTCGGAATGGAACACCTTCCAAAAAGTCCAAACGTCAAAGATAAGTTATTCTTAAAAATGCACTGTATTATACAACTTTCATGATAGCTTGAGCTGTGGATCTATTGGAAGAATGCGTATAATTAGACTAATATATGTGATACAAGCATATTAAATCCAGAAGATTTTTGACATATTCTTCGGGTTTTTGTTTCAGGGTTTAAATTGGAAGAAGACATAAATTATTCTGTTTTCGTGAAGGCATGGTACAGCGATAATACATATGCTATATTCAAATCAGACGGAGTTTTCATCGTAACAGAAAAACCTACGGTTACAAACATTCTTGGAAGTTCGGTAAATTTTTACCTGAAAGATGAAAATTCATGTCAAAGCATACATCACCTCAAATTTCTAGGAATTTCCTTCAGCAAAGTAAAATCAACTTCTCTGTTTACATGATAGTTGTATTTTGAATGTTTAATTTGTATGTAGGTAACTGAAAAGATGTTGAATAGCGCTCTGAAGGATCAAGACTTCCTTATGGAAGATGTGTCTTTCATGGTAGACTGGAAGAATAAGTTTATCGACGCAGAAGAGCGCATTAAGTCGTTCCATCTCTACATAAGTACATGCCCTGGAGGTGATTAAATATTACCCAACCTTATATGGATAGATGATGAATCGCAAATCTGTAGACAGATCAGAAAACTTTATAGAAAATATCTTCCGTACATGCAAGTAAAGTTCATTGATACTGATCCTGTATAAACTGTTTTACATTGTACTAGTATATTTGTTTGGATTAATTTCAGGACATGATATTTGGGATAGTAATCAAGATTTCAGTAATAAAGAGACTTCTTTCCTGGTTCGAAGAATCTCTTTAGCACCAGACGTACAGTATTTCAGCAATGTTATTGCTTATGGCTTCTCTGGTATTCACCATACGGAGTCATCTGATGGATTCAAAACGGATAACAGTAAGCCCTCCGTGGGTGTCATCTACGATGGAATCGGTATAAAACCACTAATATTACATGTATTCTTCAGTATTAATATTCAGTTATAAATGAATTGACTTTATCAAAAATAAGACAGGATCTGATAGATCATTTTAAACACAGGATTGCATGATTTGGAGTACCAAAATACGTCCGAAATTTTATCCGCAAGATGGCACGGATTTTCGGACACCGGATCTGGTATTGTGCAGTATTACTGGTGTATTGGAAAATCCCCAGTAGTAAACGAGGAACATTCCAAAACAGAGTGCAGTGTTCGAGAATGGCAAAATGTGGGAATGCATACGACTGTGTCAAAAAAAAATTCTATAAATGTAACTGATGGTTAGTAAGACATTCTCTCTCTCTCTCTCTCTCTCTCTCTCTCTCACCACTTATTGACTGATGTTGAGATCAACAGTAATTATTTGTATGTATATGACCTCCAGAGAGAAAAACTATTGTCCGATCCGAACCGGAGTACAATTAATCTGACCTAATGGAGCTCCTATAACTAATCCGAACCGAAGTACAACTAATCCGACCTAAAGAAGCTCCTATAACCAGTGCGCAAACTCATATGTCGTTGTTTATGACATCATGCTGTCACAATTATTTTGTCAATAAATCAAATGTCTCCGAGTTGTTGTTGGAACTGTAAAGCGAAGTCTTGTCACCGGTCAATAGTCCGAAAAATATTAACCAGTCAATAGTTTTTGTAAGGAGGGAAACATTTCACATGTACCAATATTAAATACATTTTAGTATTTCATTAAAAATTACCTTGCAGGGGAAGTTCTCTATAGCAAGGTGTATGCGGTTGACGACGTAAACTTCAAATCAGATATAGCTGTATCTGATGGAGTAACGGTCGACACGACCCCACCACAACCACAATATCTCTTCCATGTGGATGAAAACTTGGGAGAAAATCCTTCTTTTGAAGATTCGCCGAAAACGTTGCCAATAGAGAATGTCAATAGGACAAACATATGTTCCTTAGTACCAGACTTTCATCCAGAGAAGTGGAACTTAACGTCAGGAAGTTGCGCAGCAGTCGTATCCTCCGCTAGAAATTTGGCCAGAAATGGAAGATCGTTCTTATTTATAAGAGGATCAATTAAACAAATAATTGAAAATCTGATTGTTGGTGAACTATATCAAGTAAACTTTTATACTAGTCATCTACTTATATCTGCCTCCAGACTCTCAAACAAGGAAGGGTTTATCAACATCGGCCGAGCAAAACATGTCTTCATGCTGTATACTAAGGCTTACCGCCATGACGAACATGGAAAATCAGAAAACAGAGAACTAGTGTCATGGCACAGACATACATTTTATTTCATCGCTAACGGTGTGACTGCTACCTTGCAAATCGGAAGTGTTGATGAAAAGACCGGACTTTTTATGGATGACTTGTCACTTCAACGGGTGGAAAGAAACCATGTTAATAAAACGAGTGGTTTACATGTACTTGCTCACGTAGTGTATCTTCATGAATGGGGTTCGATACATGGCTCATGGAGCTTTATTGAAGACGTGAGTGCCATTACGGAGTATAAATGGGCCATTGGTAAGTGAATTCCCAAAATGAAACCACCTTTGTAAAGTAATTTCTTTCAAAAAATGACTGCTAAGAACCAAGTATTGATAAATGTAGATTGTATCGGTATTTTGCAGGTTATACAAAAGGTGGAACTCAAATACAAGGGTTTCAGAGCGTTGGACTAAACAATTTTGCATATAATGCTAATGTGACTCTTGTCCACAACACATTTGTACATGTCACAGCCGTAGCTTCCAATATCGCAGGTCTTCTAGGAATATCGTATTCAGAACCTGTCTTGGTCGACCTCACTCCACCGAATATTGTCAGCGTGTATGATGGCGATCTTTCAAGTAAGTGTGATAATGTAACAAGGGTGAAATGAGTTTCCATTCTTCATGCACCTAGCTTAAAACATTTTGTTCCATAATTTTACTTCCCGCTTCAGAGGAAGATCAAGAAGCGTGGACGGATAACGAAGTGTCCGTCAATTTTAAAGCTGTAGACGTGGAGTCGGGCATTGAATATTGTGAATGGGCGATAGGTAGGTTTTGTGCTGACTTTTGTAAGGATTAAATACCGAATACAATGTATATCAAATGTTTGGTACATAGGAACTTTCTTTTACTGACAACAAATTATATTCATACTCAAATCATCTCTAGGATATCAACCCCAAGGAATAGAACTACAAAGTTTTGAACGTTTATCAAGCGGGCAAACAAAGGGATACAGAGAATTCGATTACAGACTTTTGGAAAACAGGACAATATTTTCGTCAATTCGATGTCACAATAATGCAGGATTACCGAGTTCCAAATCTTCAAATGGGGTGAAAATATCCAATCATTCTCCTTCTATCAAGCACGCCAATGTCGATGTCATAGCTTTGTCAGAAACTGAGTATCCTGGCAAGGATCACTACCAGAGCATCAAAGACAACGTCAGAATTCACTGGAGCGGGTTTGAGGATTATGTTGGAATAGAGCAATACAGAGTAAGACTGGTCATTGCCATAGAATTGAATTTCATTACATGGTTATATAAGAAATGCTATACAGCGCAAGGTAATTTTCAAGATAATGAAGGTACATGTAGGCTTCATCCTTGCATATCTAATATTTGTGAACGAGTGACTCTGCTTGATCATCCGAACTTTTCTAGAATTTGCAAGTATAGATGTGATAAAATGTAAATCATTATATGTCCTCGATTCCGTTTTTCCCAACTATCAGCTGCTTCCACCGAATATTTTTCAACCTACATTTTAATACATTATATATTCAACCAAAATTTTTTTTTCGCAGATTCTCTTTCATGGTAATGAAAATAAATTCGAGGAGAAAATGTCTTTTCCTATCGGACAAGATATTTTGAGTGCCAGCATCACACGGATGAATATGGGAGAAGGTTTGAAAAATATAACAGTTCAAGCTATTGGGAAACTCCTTATTTCCAGCGATACTGTTCCCTATAACGTCACAGTATCATACATCAAACCACAGAAAAATCGTAAGTTTGGAGATCGGAGATTTTGTTGTATTTTCACTGTTATTGAATATATACGAGTAGAGTGATTTAAACGAATTGAACACTGAATCCATTTAACTGTATTTTATGTTTCCTCTCAATCTTGAAGCCATATAACTGTATTTTACGTTTCTTCTCAATCTTGAAGCCAATGGAAGACTCTCTGTAAACTGGCATGAGGAAAAGAAAGAGTTCACTGTTTTATGGGACGATATTTTCTCCTCTCCTCATTCGCTGTATTACGAGGTGTCGGCGGGCACGGTGGAAGGTGGTAGCGACATACTGCAGTGGCAGGAGACCACCTCTTCCAGAATTACGTTCGGTCTTCCTCCTTCTATCACCAGCTGGTCAGGTCTCCACGCCCACATCTTTGTGAGGGCGGTCAGTGTGGGAGGAGTTTATGAAGACATCAAAGGATACATACAACTTCCAAAATGATTGCACGTTTGATCGTTTTCATATACTTTGTTGATTTGCCACGTTTTATGTAAATGTAGGTAATAGTTGATTTGGTAAAAATAATTTTTAACGATTTTTAGAAATACACTGAAATAATCAGAAAATTATAATTTAATTTCTTTATGTAGTTGTGATTAAATGCTGTGGGTTTTTTTTATTTATATAGTGTAGTGCCATATTTGAGAACACTTTATCAAATAATAATTCCGTCCATTTTTCTTTTTCATAGTGCTATTAAATAAAAAGTGTTTAATCATGTATTGCTTTTTGTGGTAACTTAATTACATGGAGATGGGAAAGATGCAGATCAAAATGCAGTTGAACGTGATGATTTCAGAATGCTTTTTGTGGACTTTCAGCGAAAACCTAAGGTTTTCTATTTCAATCTTGAAATGTCAATTCACTGCAAGATTTAGAGAGATATCCTGATCAAGCTTATTGTCCTCTATTCCTTGCATTGTATAGCCATCTCTGCAACCCATCCCATGAAAAGTGGTTCTTAGTTTTACACATCAATGTATAGCAAGAATCTTCTTAACTTTATCGTCAATATATAAAATTGCGCTATGGAGACTGAAATTCTAATTGATCAGAACTTAATCGCATAAACGTTATGCAAGTTCAATTCACAATCCATGTCTAGAAAATGTTATGTATGTTTTAGAGCCAATTGTAAATAACACACCAGAGGTGAGATCAGGTGCCTAGGGGGCATAAGCATCCCCTGTTGACCAGTCACACCCACCATGAGTCCTATATATTGATCAGGTTCATGGATTGATTTAATATAGTTTTACGTCCCTTTCGACAATATTTCACTCATATGGAGACGTCACCACTGCCGGTGAAGGGCTGCAAAATTTAGGCCTATGCTCAGCGCTTATGGCCTTTGAGCAGGGAGGGATCTTAATCGTTCCACACCTGCTGTGACACAGGACCTTGGTTTTTGCTGTCTCATCTGAAGAACCGCCCCATTTAGTCACCTTCTACGACAAGCAAGGGGTACTGAGGACCTATTCTAACCCAGATTCTCACGGGAGTCAGGTTAATGGAGGAATGCGTTGTCGGAATTGGTATGTAAAGAACAACCAAACAATTGGCATGAAACACAACTGTTAAAACCTCTATAACATCAATGTATGTGCCAGCAGCCTTCTCGATTTAAAAATTAATCATATGCAAAACATGGTCTCACATATCAAATAAGCACCATATGCGATATGCAGAAGCTTGTTCTGCATATGATCAGTTTTTAAATCGAGGCAGGGTACTGACATACAAGTTGACGTTATTGGAGTTTCAACAGCCTCGTTTAAAGTAAGTATTTCACACAAATTCTATGATTATTACAACGATCTAGTTTGCCAATACAATCTGTCATTTGGTGAAACAGTTTCAACAGTCTTGTTTAAATTCAGAAATTTGCAATTCTATGGTCGTTAGAATGATCCAATTTGCAAATACAATGTGTCATTAGGTTGAATGCTGTCTGACATGTTTCATACCAATTGGTAGGCCGTTCTTTATACACTGATTTTTACTATGGATTACTGCGTTTACCTGATAAAGATATAGGACTCGCTGTCGATGTGAACGGTTGACAGGGAATGCTTACTCCTCCTAGGCACCTGTTCCCACCTCTGGTATATCCAGGGCTCCATGTTGACTCAACTCTTCATTTTGTATTCCTTACAGGAGATATAAGATTGATCATTTTTCGTTATCTTCTTTTCTTACATTTGTTAATAGAATATTGCTACATAAATATGGGTAGATTCAAGTTCATAATTTGGTTTAAAGCTTCTTTGATGCTGATTTGCGGGGTGAAAGAGAGGGATTGAAGGGTAGGGGTTAAATGTACATAGCTTTAAGGTCCATTGATCTGTCGTCTCACACATTTATACTGATGAGAATCAAAGTTGCATATCTTTTAAATGTTTACTTCATTTTGTGATTTCAACAACATTAAGTTCAATAACAAAGCATATGACCCCATATTGTTATGAGAGAATCATAAAATGATTGCTTAAATCCTGCTCAACCTTCATAATCCGTCTAACAAGAGGCCCATGAGCCACATTGCTCACCTGAGTCACCTTGACCCATATTTTAAGATTTTTCCTGTATTTCACAAGTAAAACTTTGATCCCCTATTGTGGCTCCATCCTACCCCCAGGGGCCAGGATTTTAACAAACTTGAATCTACAATATGTCAGGAAGCTGTCATGTTTTGTTCTTTCCTGACCCAGTGGTTCTTGAGCAGAAGATTTTCAAATGTTTTACCTATATATTCACATATGAAACTTTGATCCCCTATTGTGGCCCCAACCTAACCCCAGGGGTCATGGTTTTAACAAACTTGAATCTGTTTCATGTAAATTTCAGCTCTTCTGGCCCAGTGAGAAGATTTTTAAATGACCACACCCTATTTTTGCATTTTTGTGATTATTTCCCCTTTGTAGGGGACATGGCCCTTCATTTGAACAAACTTGAAAGCCCTTCACCCAAGCATGTTTTTTTTTTGGCCAAGTTTGGTTGAAATTAGCCCAGTGGTTTTGGAGAAGAAGTCGAAAATTAAAAATTTTTAAAGATGGATAGACAGACAAACAACAGGCGATCAGAATAGCTTGCTTGATCTTTCAGCTCATATGTGAGCTAAATATGTTACAATATTCCAATAAATGGCACCATGATGTTCACATTAGATTCCTTCATAAATAATCTCATAAAACAAACTTGAATAACAAGGAAATTGATTTTTAAAATCAGCAACCACAACGTGCATATCATATGAAAAAGTCAAACTAACAAAATGTATCACAGTCACAACTATTGATTGACAGTTTGCATCATGGTTATGTTTTGCAAATATAGACAACATTAAGGAACAGAAAATGAAAAACAGTATCGTACAAAGAATATTCCACATTTTTTTTTTCTTAATGACTGATTGCTAAGTGTAACAAAATGTATAGTCTACAAAACTCTTTACATTGTATGACATCAGAAACAAACTACATTGTTGTTTAAAAGATAAAAATAAAAACATCTCAAATCTCCATACGTAACAGGTTAAAATATATATTGAAATTCTTTAACCTGATTACATCGATACTACATTTTGTAGTTATGGGGGGGGGGGGGGGGGGGGGGGGGGCAGGAATCTATTTTCTAAAGCTTTCAGTATCTGTTTGTATCCATCAGAAACCTATTGTATGAATTGCCAGCATTCAAGCTCTGTGCAATCTAAAGAAAAACTAAACAGGAGAGATAAACAGGATCTATCATTATTTTGATGAAATGACTCCATATTTAATAGAAAGTAAAAGTTAATCACACCAGTTACATTTAGTTAAGACTACAACTACAGATATTTTCTATAAGACTGTGTTGAAATACTGTGATTTGGTGCCATGATGTACTAATAATGACAAACAAAATGTGGTGTGTAGTGTCATACAAAGCAACTCTTGTTTTATTTTATCTCTGTGTTTTAAAATTTTGATTCTTAGAAAATCCTGGGTTTTTTTTCTTTACAATACTCAACAAATGTAACTGGAAGAGAGAAAATGTAATGAACTGACTTGGATTCAACCAGGCAACCTGAATTTTCTTGTCAAGTGTTCTACTACCTGAGCTATCTGGTTATCGACAATCGAATCTTATGGATTGCCAAATGCATGTATATGTAATAAGAAATTCAATTAGAAGAATTATTATATATTAATACTTAAAAGATATATAAAAAAAAACAAGATGTGTTTGTGAAACACAAATGCCCCTGATAATGGCCAATTCCAAAGATGGCCAAAGTCACAAGGGCAAATATCTTGGTACCAGTAAAAAGATCTTGTCAAAAGAAATGCTCATGTATAATATGAAAGCTCTAATATTTACCATTTAGAAGTTATGACCAATGTAAAAAAAATTAAAAGTAAGTTAAATGTCAAGGTCAAAAGGTTTAATACCAACGGAAAGGTCTTGTCACAAAGAATAGTCATGTGAAATATCGAAGCTCTATCACTTATTGTTCAAAAGTTATTAGCAAGGTTAAAGTTATCAAAAGTAGGTCAAACTCCAAGGTCAAGGTCACGGGGTCATAAATGTTGGTACTCACGGAAAGGTCTTGTCACAAGGAATACTCATGTGAAATATCAAAGCTCTATCACTTGCTGTTCAAAAGTTATTAGCAAGGTTAAAGTTTTCAAAAGTAGGTCATACTCCAAGGTCAAGGTCACATGGTCAAACATATTGGTACCAACAGAAAGGTCTTGTCACATGGAACACTCATGTGAAATATCAAAGCTCTATCATTTACTGTTCAAAAGTTATTAGCAAGGTTAAAGTTTTCAAAAGTAGGTCATACTCCAAGGTCAAGGTCATATGGTCAAACATATTGGTACCCACGGAAAGGTCTTGTCACATGGAACACTCATGTGAAATATCAAAGCTCTATCACTTACTGTTCAAAAGTTATTAGAAGGTTAAAGTTTTCAAAAAGTAGGTCAAACCCCAAGGTCAAGGTCACGGGGTCAAAAATGTTGGTACCCACGGAAAGGTCTTGTCACAAGGAATACTATCATTTACTGTTCAAAAGTTATTAGCAAGGTTTAAGCTTCAGACAGAATGACAGAATTACAGAATGACAAACAGGACAAAAACAATATGCCCCCCAATCTTCACAGTAATTTCAATGTGTATTACTACATGTAATATGTGTATTGAACTGGGTGTAGGTATGTACATGTATGGTAATACATGTACATGCAGTATGATTTGTTCACAAATTACTTGCTGACACGCAAAATGTGTATATGTCACACTAAATACTAGCTGCAGAACTGTAGCTCTCTGAAAAAATATTGTTCCGTCACAATATCTTTTCAGGGAGCTACAATTCTGCAACTAACTACATGTAAATACCTAAAAATGAACACAACATTGACAATAGTCAAGGAAAAGGATTGAGAGACAGCTGATTGCATATACATTCAAATCATTTATATTGATATATGTTTCTGAAAATGCATAGCTACATTTAAATTCAAATTCAAAGCTCATAATCAGTAAAAACATGGTTTCTGACAAAATGGAAACCGTTTTCTTTGTTTCAAGGAAGTTTAGAGATGTGGATACATGACATGAATGGTTCCACAAGTTTTTAAGTATAACAATGCAAGATAGAAGAACTGCTCATGATGCTAAACTTGAGATTGACCATTACCCATGGACAATTAACTTTTCTTCACAGAAAATTTCAAAACTACAGAATCATAACAAAACTTGAGGTTGGCCATTACCCATGGACAACTTTTCATCACAGAATATTTCAAAACTACAGAATGATAACAAAACTTGAGATTGATTATTACCCATGGACAACTTTTCATCACAGAATATTTCAAAACTACAGAATCATAACAAACTGTGAGTTAGCACTCCATTTGGCATGGATTTTCTGGATTTGCTGGACTTGATAGAAGTAATGGACTTCTTACTTTTACTACTGTCAGGACGTTTTCGTCGTGGTGAAAA
Source organism: Ostrea edulis (assembly GCF_947568905.1). NCBI lineage: Eukaryota > Metazoa > Mollusca > Bivalvia > Ostreida > Ostreidae > Ostrea > Ostrea edulis. The sequence continues at coordinate 16,589,721 of NC_079168.1, forward strand.
CCAGGGAGAACTAGCTCTGGTGGTTCTGTCTGTTTCTGACTGCTGGTGAGAAACACCTGGAACATGGCTGGAATTCACCTCTGTATATTGTGCTTCAGACTGCAGTTTGTCTTTTAAACCTTTGATAACCCCTGGAGCTATGAATTGATGGACAATGTTGTTGAAATGTTCTGGTGCTTCCATCATTACCATGTGACCAGTTTCTTCAATTATCTCCAGCTTACAGTCTACGATTGTCTTTAAAAAGTATAAATGAATGAAAACATCTAATACCTCAATAAACAATATCTTTCACTAAGAATCATAGGAAAGATCCTAATAGATCTAGAGCATTACAAATATACGCTTCTACATCTTCTAATAGATCTAGAGCATTACAAACATACGCTTCTACATCTTCTGATAGATCTAGAGCATTACAAACATACGCTTCTACATCTTCTGATAGATCTAGAGCATTACAAACATACGCTTCTACATCTTCTGATAGATCTAGAGCATTACAAACATACGCTTCTACATCTTCTAATAGATCTAGAGCATTACAAACATACGCTTCTACATCTTCTGATAGATCTAGAGCATTACAAACATACGCTTCTACATCTTCTGATAGATCTAGAGCATTACAAACATACGCTTCTACATCTTCTGATAGATCTAGAGCATTACAAACATACGCTTCTACATCTTCTGATAGATCTAGAGCATTACAAACATACGCTTCTACATCTTCTGATAGATCTAGAGCATTACAAACATACGCTTCTACATCTTCTGATAGATCTAGAGCATTACAAACATACGCTTCTACATCTTCTGATAGATCTAGAGCATTACAAACATACGCTTCTACATCTTCTGATAGATCTAGAGCATTACAAACATACGCTTCTACATCTTCTGATAGATCTAGAGCATTACAAACATACGCTTCTACATCTTCTAATAGATCTAGAGCATTACAAACATATACTTCTACATCTTCTGATAGATCTAGAGCATTACAAACATACGCTTCTACATCTTCCAGCTTTTTAATTCAATGCTTCAAATATACCTGTACCTGTACAGTAGTGCAATTCATCCATCCAACATGCTATATTTGTACTTAATTTAGAGTTTAGTCTGCCTTTAAAATTTTGCACTATCAGTCATCTTTTCGCACAACTGTGTTCTACAGTTATGGGCCTTTAGATAATTACGGACCTTTAGATAAATACAGGCCTTTAGATAATTTGTTTTTAGTGTAAACAAACAATTAGTGCTTGTTTCAGCCAGAGGCCCTAAAATACATGAATCCTGCAAAAATATCAAATTACACATGCAATAATATGGCTGACAGGTAAAAACACAAGTTTTCTATTAAGATAAAAATAATGAATTGTACTGATTTACCTTATCCATTGCCTCCTCCTCTTCCAGTGATACAAACTTGTCATGTCTTCCCCAGATGAGTAAGGTGGACACATTTATACAGCTGTGATACAAGTCATCGCCATCCAGCCACCATTGCCCATTCATGATAAAATCCAGTACATAAGTCGGGATGTCAAAAGCCTTCTGTTTATCTACTAACAATTTGGAATTGTTGTGGAAAGCACCTCTGTAAAAAAAAAAAAAAAGCAATATTATGGGCATCCTTATAATTTCTTAAACTTGTACTAGTAAACTTAGTAAATTGACAAAATATTTCATAATATGTGCATTATATCTAAGCATATGATATGGCAAAAAAATTTCTTTGTGAGCTATCATTTTAAATAGATTTATACCTTGTAAACAGACATGATATACATGGTTTAATGCATGCTAGGATGCATATGGGCAAGGAAAAAACCCCAGGCTGAGGAGCAAGAGGAACAGGTCCCCCTCCACTGACCAAAATCAGCTTAGTCACCCGTTTGGCCCTCTGTCTGGCTAAGACAGTGGCAAATGCACAACTGCTCAAAAGAAAAATTATATAGCATCTATGAATTAAATGTTTTTGAATGAACATGTCTATAACCAACAATATCTTCTTAAAGTGCAAAATATACTTACCCATATGAATGACCTATAATAACATTGCTTCTTTTACAATATACATCAAACATGGCCTCCATGTCACGTAAAATTTCCCTGAAGTGATAGCACTTTCTATCATTGGGTGCACAGCTTAGTCCATGTCCAATCATGTCTGGGCAAATGATTTCATACCCTAAGTTTGCAAAGTACTTCATCTGAGGTTTCCAGATATCTGATGAACCTCCTACACCATGAATAAAGAAAAGCACAACTCCAGGATCCGGCCTAATTGCACCATCCTTTGGAACCGCTACTCCATTATTTTTCACAGGTTCAGAAACAAAACTTTTTAGAGATCGACTGGTTGCATTAGATTGTTCATCTTTTTCTTCGATCTCAGACATGAAGCCATCTTCATTGCCTCGTAAATTTAAAGAAACTTCCACATTGGAGGAGGACATAATTGTCTCTCCCCCAACAGAATCCCTTGAAAGGGAAGATCTGGATGGAACAAAGGGAGAGGAGTATGCATTAAATGACGTTGGTCGACTTGCAATAGTCTTTTCCTCCTGGCATTTTGCCATATTTGGGTGATTTGCTTCAATGTGATCATTCTGAGAATCTGATTTGTGTGCGTCTCTAGGGGTCTTTTTCTGATTAATACTGGATGTCAGTTTTCCATAGTTGGTATATGATATGTTGTGATTTTTTAGATACAACTGAAAGGGAGAAATATATAATGCTATACAAATATTAAACACACATTTTTAAAGATAAATACATATCATTCACGACAATAGATGATGGTGTATGGATTAATAGTATTGGAAGAAGAAGAATGAACTTACCTGTTGCTCTTGCTCCAGTGCACTGTCCCTTCGTCTTGCATTTAAATGCTGGATCCTTAAATGTCTCCTAGGTCGGAGTTCAATGACATCATCATTACATTCTGGGCCTATTTTTCTTGACCTTCCAGTCTGACAACAGTTGCTCATTGTTTTGCATTCTGCTGCTACCCAACTGAAAAGCAAATCAGATAAAAACACGTTTCCTTGCAAATCAATCAAATATTCTTGTTTTAGAATATACTTGTGTCCAGCATGGTTAGAAACTAGGCCTAGAGACCATCAATGAAGAATAGGCTTACTTAGTTATGAAAATAAATATTAAAAGCAGTTTGTTTTGAATCTTAACAATTTCCCATAATCTGTCGAAATACCAAAGAATTGAATCATACTTTGAATTACAACAAACCATGGATTAATTTTGCTCTAAAATATGAAAAGATCTAAAATTGTATTAATTTGAAATGTTCAATTTAACTACCTGTACATGTAATATTTTTAGACTATGGTCAGCAAGCCAGGTGGGGGTAGGGTCCAAGTCCAATGGGAGGGAAATTTTTTTTCAAAATAGATACAAGTTTACATGCCTGTGTCCAATACCACAGACAACAAACAGAAGGACATGCAATAACAACAGTATACATTTGTCACAAAAGGATAAAACTATTCTCCGTTACTTGCCCTGGTGTATATCTCTGTGTCTAAAACCAAAAGCTGAAAGGTGTATTTGAACACATCAGAACCCACGGGTTTTCTCTCCATTAAGATGCAGTTTAACGGAGAGAAAACCTATGGGTTCTGACGATGATTTGAACACAAACAAGGAAAGTCTTGTAATTTTGTAAGTTTAGAATAATTCATAGCAAAATTTGTATCCCAATATCAAGCCAATGATTCACAAGACATTCCATTGTCCTCCTCAAAGACCTAAACAGGTTAGGAACACTTCCCCTATAGCGAGATCTTTTCGCTAATTAAAAGTACACGTGTGATTATCCCTCTTTAGCAAGAAGATAAACATTACCAGAAACAGGTGTTTTGTTGTTTTGATTGAAAATTAGGACAAATCCAGTGCAATGCTGAATAAGTGTGACACACACTCAACATGGCACTGATTGCCTCTATAAAATTGATAATACAGTCAAAAAATTTCATATCAAAGTTGCTGCGTAAGAGAGAAGGAGGCTGAAAGCCAATGCAAATTGTGAGTACTTTTGTTTTTAATCTAGATATTTGCAGTAGTATTGGACATCTTAACACTAATTCCTCTTTTTTGTGTGAATAGTGAATAGATGTATCTCTCAGGTATTTTTCTCGGTTGTACGGGATATATATTAACTTTCACTAAAGAGGGGTATGGTAATCATATTTTAGTGAAAAGATCTTGCTATAGGGAAAGTGTATTTGATAAAGAGTTGGACTAAAATAGGGATGTGATAAGGGCTGTTTTGGTTCTTGTGGATAAAAAAACTTGTATTTATCAAAAGAATATTTGTTTAAGAACAGGTTTAAGAACAGATGTATCATATTGTTTCATTAAAAACAAATTTGAAATGAAAATTAACATAATTATATATCATATGGTCAAATTGTAATAATTTGAATAAAACACCTGTAAAAGAATTTTTGCGCCTGTGTTTACCAGAGTAATTGGACAATATACTTTCTAATACCAAATACATCATTATCATTACAAAAGGAAATATTCTGAACTTATTTCAGCAGTACATATTTATATTTTGACCTTCTGGTGCAGTTGGAGGAAAGATGATCACACCAAAATATTATTCGTGATACATATAACATGAATATTCACCGAATTGCTCTGATTAATATTTTTACATAGAATATTTACTCATATTGTAAGCTGGAGAGAACATTAATTAAAATAGTTTACTTAATTATTATTTTAATAAATTCTACACTGTACTGTATGTTCCGAGATTAAATCACAGGTGTTTGGGTTTTAATACATAACTAGAGGTATATACGGATATATTCATGTATATCTAAAGTAACTATATTTACATATGTACATATACCCACTATTTATATATATATTGTAATGAGTGTGTATTTTATTAACATGTTACATCGTAGGGCTAGGGGTAGGACGTGTTATTGGTAACTGTATATTTTAATGTTAACTTAGAGAATAAATCGTTTATATCTATATCCAAATCACGGAGACTGCTTGGTTTATCTTTTATTATCCTAAATTGACATTCGGGACAAAAGGAAATATATTTTCCTAATTTACGGGAACTGATATTCTCATGAGAAGGATTTGAAATCCTTCTGTTACATCCATTCCCGTTACATATATAAGACCCAAGCACCTGTCATCAGGCCATGAGCGTATTCACTTAAAAGGGAATCCCCAAGTTATACTCTGCATAATCCGTTGTTTAAATATTGGTTTTACATATGCTTAGTCCCTGTGAATTACCACTTAGATATAAGACAATTACCTCCAACTGAAAAAAGGTACCTGCAACCAAGGAAAACAATTTCGCCGGAACTGATTTTGAAATAAATTAACTTGTACTTGATATATTCGAATATGACAATATTTTGTTCGTATTTATGATGTCAATGAAGAGAATTGAAAATGAAATTGTTAGAAATATAGTCTCACCTAATTTTGTATAGTTCTGAAAATTTATTTTGAACGTTCTTCAAATTTGAATATTTTCTCTTTATCGACCTATTAATGGTACGATTAAACCAATCTAAACGCAACTTTACTAGAGAAAATGCTGGCGATGTCGTTTGTCAAAACAGGGAGGTGAGAAATACTTCAAAGATTTCAATTTCAAGGAGTTATTCAAGCGTATTTTGTATCAATGTTGTATTACCATGAGTAAGATAAGAAAGAACATGTTTGCTTTTTTTGTGGGTTTTTTTTTTGCTATTTAGTTCGAGTTTCCTCAAATTCAAATACATGTATATATGATATACTGTATTTATATATAGATAATGCTGTCAATCTTCTACGGACAGTTTGAGATTGGATTCGTACTATGTTAAATTATAAGGGATCTTAAAGTATTGTTTAATATTATATGAATACATGTGCTAATTTCAAGGGTGGTTTTTTTTTTCCAGAAATGTTCTTTCAATGTGCAGAAATGTGAAGTTCAATATTCAAACTGGGATGAAATATGGAATAAGCAATGCTCTTCAAAATCGTTACATACCATCTCTGTCTTATTCAAGTTTCTCAGATTGCCTTTGGAGAGAAGGAAAAAACTCGAGTATTACACAGAACACTCTACTGACTGTACCATCCTCTACCAATTTAAACCAAGTGCGATATTTAAAACAACCAAGACATCCCAACAAGAAAATTACTTACCCATACAACAAGTACAAATTCAGTGGCTGGAAGAGGATTCACAAGTTTGGACTTGAAGCCAGACTCTCCAGTGTATCACAGAAAGAAATCTTGTGGAGAAGGCTGATCAAAGGACGGTCTAATTTAACAGTTTGTGATCGACTTCTTGATCACAGTAATCGAACAGTTCCGAATAGACAGAAGGTCCACTTAATGAAAGTTGGGAAGAAAAACAACTTTCCACTGTATTCATATAAACCGCCTGTATTCAAATTCAGAGACTGAATAAAAAAGAGGCCAATTTACCTATTGAGTTAAATGGGTTTTTTTTAAACTTCATAAATATTTTACCCAATGAGTTAAATGAGTTTTTTTTAATCTTCATAAATCCTTTACCCAATGAGTTAAATGGTATTTTTATTATTTTGGTATTTTTAAACTTCATAAATCCTTGAGAAGTGTATAAAAGTGAAGCATAGATTTGAAAAATACAAGATTTGAACTTCAGTCATGTTGAAGAAAATTAGTAAATGTATCTTGCAATGGTACATTTAGAGATAAAAATATCTGTATTTGAAACTCTTAAAAAGCCCAAACTGTAATAGAACAGTGGTGAGCAATTCTGTCATTTGAAGAATGCAACATTGTTTAGAAAATAAGATATTTATTTAAAAAATGTGATAGACTTTGTATAGCATTTTTAAATGCAAACAGTACTTTGAAGCTGAATGGGGGAAAAAACTTTCACACTCGGCTTACAGTAGATACTTGGGCATATATGAAAGATGAAGATAACGAACAGTGATCAATCTCATAAATCCCATAAGCAATACAAAATAGATAGTTGTGCAAACACGGACCCCTGGACACACCAGAGGTGGGATCAGGTGCCTAGGAGGAGTAAGCATCCCCCGTCGACCGGTCACACCTGCCGTGTTCCCTACATCTTGATCAGGTAAACGGAGTTATCCGTGCTGGCGTAGTCAAAATCAGTATATATATGGCACATTTTGTTCTTGAGGAATATTGTCAAGCAATCCAACTTGCACCATTTGATGCAGTCTGCTCACTATTTTGGACCAAAGCAATATGTTTACTGGTTGTTTTTTTTTTGTCAGTAAAGATACTCCATACAGGATGCAATGTACCATCTCTTCTGTGTAATTATCCGAATATCCCCTGTGATAAGGGACTATTCGTATTACCATGAATGCAAGGGCATGGAGAGTGTATATATGGTAATGTAGATGACAAGAAATGGAAAAGATATATTTGTTACAACCCCTGCAAATGAAGGGGGGGGGGGATACCGGAATTACCTTGATCGTCTCTCTGTGGACATGATTTGTCTAGAGTATATCTTTAACATCACTGAACAGATTTGATTCTTCTCTCACAGATGCTACTGCAACATAAGTTTTGGAGAGGTTATAATTAGGTGTGAAACGATACAGTACCTTCTCGATTCGATTCAATACTTTAGTCTCGATTCGATGATTTTCGACTAGGTAATTAGCATGTACCAAATTCTTTAAAATGCTAAGATTTTTTATGTTTCATGGTATTTATTGCTCTCTGCACATAAATTCTACATATGTAAAAATGTTTAACATAAAGCCACACTCTTATCTTTTGTCCTAAAGCCAAAATGTCGCCATACCTAGGATTTATATGTTGGGGGTATGTTTTTCAACTCGACTGCATCCATTTTGATACAGTAAAGTTTACTCGTATGTTGATTGGCCAATCAGAAACCGTGTTATCAAAAACAATGTGTGCAATGATTCTAGAACTGCATTGAACTGAAACAGACCCGGAATAAATCGAATTGCCATATTGCAATGCATCATTTCACCCCTAGTTATAATAGAATCATCAATCCATTTGTTTGTCTGTCTGTGAATATGATTTTGTTAATAATAGACAAGATGTGTTGTTCATGTATGTCGTCTAGATATCCATGAAATAATATTCAAAGTTATATTAAGCATATCTTAATTATTCCGAGTAACGTCCTACTGCAGAATATAGTCTTGCATTTACATTAAATTTAATTGCTTAAGAAAACAGAGCTCCTCTTCATGTCTGAAGGATGTGTTTATTCTTCGACGAGCACAAATTCACCATTTTCCACTATTGTATGTCCCCTGTGGGGGTATTAGTCTTTTTAGAACATTCTAGTTAATAATGACCAGCATTTCACATTAGAATGACCATAACAAGTAGAAAAATAATGTCATTTAATTAAAATTACCATTAAGATTGAATTTTTAAAAAAAGTTTATTCGGTATATACATATATACAAACATACACACCAAGGATAACCCATGAAAGCTCATTTCCAATGGAGTCCTTTGATGCACGAGTTTTTGTGCTAAGGGGTCATTTATTCCCACTATGACATAATAAATTGAGGACTGTGAAGTTCAATATATTATCCTAGATGCTTATAATCTCCCTTTATGTTTCTACTGTACAGATGCTTATAATCTCCCTTTATGTTTCTACTGTCCAGATGCTTATATTATACAAACCAGCTCTATATGGAATGTCAAATTGACATGAATCACAAATTATTTGAAGATGCATTGGGGCAATAACTGAACGATTGCGCACATAAATAGGATTAATGTGTGCAATAATTAAATTGTTGATCTCTATTTGAATAAATCTAATTGTAAAACATCTTTAATCTATGAGTATCCCTTATCCGTTAATTTGGTACTCACGTTACACTCTAATTGTAATAATGAGCGTATTTGAATATATCTAAATTTGATGAGTTATTGCATACAGCAATTCTAGTAATGCCATCATTACATGAAATTAATGTGCACAATAATGAAATAGATGATTTCATTAAGAGACATTTTTAATTTCAATGAACATATCCTTTGTTGATTTACTAAGCTCAATAATTCATCACATCGATGTGCTCAATAATTCATCAACAGAGACATTTTCAATTCCGATGAACATATATATGTCCCTAACTGATTGAGCTCAGCAAATTCAATGCAGACAATAAATGAATTAATATCATGAATTCAATTTATGTTTAAATTGATTCAATTGCAGAGAACAGCAAGTCAGATAAAGATAGCATTATTTGTGATGTTTATTGCTTTTTTTGCAAAATCGTTAAGCATAATAAAAATGTATTTTTTGGAGGAATTTTTTGCACTGTAATGAAAAAAATTCTGGTAAGCTCTCTGCCACTAAAGAAGTTTATACTAGATCTAACTATTTCCTATAAATAATCAATTATATCTTATAATTAAAAAATGTTTTCAAGGGCAATTACTCCTATGCTGGTATTTCTCTAATGTATGTCTATCATGAAGTGTTTAATCATACATAGTATGAATGCCAATACCATATTCAAAGCTGGTTCCATATGATAACAAAACATGAATTTATACACTAATATGTACTAATTTTATTTTCATATACAAGTATAACAATGTATCAAAATTAAACATGAAAATTTAACCGTAAACCACAAAGAGCCTAAATATAATTAAACTGCAACATTGCAAGATTTACATTCAAGTATTAGGAATAAATTTAATTACAAGCCAGCTTACTAGTATATTCAAATATAGAGAGTATTTAGACTTAATTTCAACATGTACATGTGTATAGCACTTTTATGCACATTTTTAAAAAATTATCACCGCAATTTATTCCTTGTATGCCTTTCATAAAATTTAAGTACAAACATATGCTACAATATCATTTACACTTCCATTGCAGATTTTACAATCTGTCAAGTTCAATTTTCCTTTTGAACAAGTTAATCAGAACACATTTTATTCCTTAATAGCCAAGTATTTTACAAAACACATAGTAAACATAATTTTTATAAGAGCAATTGATAAGAATGAGTCTACATTTATCGTCTCCCTAATACAAGGGATATCATTTCGGGTAAGGTTATCTGTCAAGCTGTCTGCAACACTTTTGATTTCTGGGTGATATTTCATTTACTATTAGATAGTTCACATGTTTTTATAGATCAAACGATCAAGGTCTCCAGGTCATATAATGAGAAGAATTGGTTTTTAGATATCTTTAATGTAACTTGGGCTTTAGCTCTGATATTTCATTAGAAGAGTTTGTATGACTATAAGAGGACCTTTATTTATTTTTTTAAAGTCAAAATGTCAAAGTCAGCTGATACTGTACATATGGCAAGATTTTCAAGATGATTTTTCAAATACAATTTGAACTTTAACAATCAGAGTCTCTAGGACTAAAACTTAACCTCCATGTGTTTTCAGCATTAGGGGTCATAGATCAAATTCATTATTGCAAATGTACCAAACTGGTCTCCAGTCATTATCTCCAACCAGAATAATATCATAGTAACAATGGTTTTGTAAAAGTGAGTGTGGTTTTACACAAAAATCTAGTGAACGTGATCATATTCAATTTTGGCAAATTCTACTCTGACCTTAATAAATGACCTTATCTATCAGCCATCCATTTGACCTTGACCTAAGTATGAAATCTTTATCTTGTAATATAATCTAATTAAATAATGACGAAAGTTAAAATTGCAGACAAAGAACAAAATCCACTTTATCTTTGATCTAAGGAGCATAAAAATCAAATGCACTGAATATACTTTTGCATGCCACTGTAACTGTAATTGGGGGGAACATCATTTGTGCATCAGAATTTAAATTTATTTTAAAAGAGCTCATGCAAATGTTTTGAGCAGTATATAGAAATAGAGGAACATTTTTTCAAATAGAGGTGCATCGAAGAGAAACTGTAACTTGTATATCTTGTTTCCTGTTCACTTCGATTTTAAGGCACAACTAAAAAGGAATGTTGCACTTCACTTAAAATACAACCTACATAAAAATGCATCACATGCTTCTAGTTTACACAATAACTGCCATTCAAAATATAACTGCTTCAAAGTTGCACATCATTCAGTGCATGTAATCATTAAAATACATTTGCAACTCCGTCCCATTCTCAGACAGTACAGTAACAGGAGGTACACACATGGTGGTTAAATGTTATAGTATATTGTTCTTGTATATTGATACATACCACATATTTATTGGAAAAAGCTGTATTTTTAATAAAAATTAAGTTGATTATCACTAAATGTATATTTCGGACATACATGCACTGTTCCTCATCATTTTATAAATTTATATCATGCACTAACTCATCACTGAAAGACTACATATGTATACAAATTTTCAGATTTTCTAAAACAATACTGTAGCTTTATATCAACACCATAGATAATATGCAAAAACATAAATACATTGTATTTCAATCACTTTCAACATAATAATGAAATATAATTTTACTTTAAATTATTTTAAACAAAAGCAATGTTTTGAAACAATGAAAGTGAACATGATGTGGAGGAGATAGGTTGGAATGGGTTATGCAGTTTCTGAATCACTGTTTTCTTTGTCTGTGTTAAACTTCGCACTTTCACTTGTTCCATCATACTTCTGAAGATGAATCTAAGAAAAATTATGAACAGTGGTCAGTGTAAAACTAAGCTCACCTGTGTAACACAAAGCTCACCTAAGATCAGTGTAACATAAAGCTCACCTGAGATCAGTGTAACACAAATTCACCTGAGATCAGTGTAAAACAAAGCTTACCTGAGGTCAGTGTAACACAAAGCTCACCAGTGTAACACTAAGCTCACCTGTGTAACACAAAGCTCACCTGAGATCAGTGTAACACAAATTCACCTGAGATCAGTGTAAAACAAAGCTTACCTGAGGTCAGTGTAACACAAAGCTCACCAGTGTAACACTAAGCTCACCTGTGTAACACAAAGCTCACCTGAGATCAGTGTAACACAAAGCTCACCTGTGTAACACAAAGCTCACCTGAGATCAGTATCACACAAAGCTCACCTGTGTAACATAAAGCTCACCTGAGATCAGTGTAACATAAAGCTCACCAGTGTAACACTAAGCTCACCTGTGTAACACAAAGCTCACCTGAGATCAGTATCACACAAAGCTCACCTGTGTAACAGAATGCTCACCTGAGATCAGTGTAACAGAAAGCTCACCTGAGATTAGTGTAACAAAAAGCTCATTTGATTCACTTTGCCTTTATGAGGAAAAGAATTTCACAAATTTGGACCCCTTATTGTGGCCAAGAACCTTGATTTGAAAAAACACAAATTTACACTGCATAAGTTTACCTGCATATTTCCAATTTTCTTTTAAAATGTATTCCCATGTAAATGAAATGTTACTGTGACCTTCACCTTTGTTCAGGCGTGGACTTTAACCTTGATCTACACTACATAAGGATGTTTTCACTTTATATCTATGCACACAATTCTTTGGATATAGTAATTTTTTTTCAAATATAGTCCAGTGGAATAGGATGTTGTCCCCATTTAAACAAGTATGAATATGCCAAGCTGGATCTGAGGTCACAAACCTTGCAGAAATTTACTTTTGATCAAAGTCTCTATTTTTCATTACATGTTCCTTTTTATAAAAAGTGAAACTAAATTAAACCAACTTCATCAAAGTTTTATTCCTGTTCTGTACAATGTTTTCTAAAACTTGGATTGGTGGTTCTTGAGATGTAAAAACGTAAACAGATGAAAAGACCAAACAAATGCTGAGTAAACTTTTTGAAGGTCATTTGATCCTCTGCACAGGTGAGCTAAAAATGATACAAACTACAGAAAAAAGTAAGACAGACAAAGCAAGTAGTCCAGTGCTTATGTGAGTCATTTTTCTTACAGAAATATAACTTTCTTAAAATCCTGTATTAATCAAACCTAATACAAATTACAGCTCTGTCCCATGGGGATCCAGGCTAGAGTAGGTCCTCATTACCCCCCAACCTCCAGGATCTGTGCTAGAATAGGACCTCATTACCCCTCCCTGGAGGCTAGAATAGGTCCTCATTACCCCCCCCCCCCCCCCCCCCCCCCCAGATCCAGTCTAGAATAGGTCCTCAGAAACACACACACACACGGATCCAGGTTAGAATAGGTCCTCAGTACCCATTGCTTGTTGTAAGAGGCGACTAAATCGGTGGACCTTCGAATGAGACCATAAAAACCGAGGCCCCGTGTCATAGCAGAAGAAGTAGACAATGTGGAAGCACACAACGACAGCAAAAGACAAATAGATGTCAAACTTTAATCAGTGAAGCTCAACATCACATTTTGTATACATTGTCTTTGTGTCTCAATATACACAACATCCATAATAATACTACAGGTATCATGTCAATCAAAAAACTCGCAACTGTTTAGATTTTAAACAGTACTGTTAGAACATTTAGAGTTCATATATTTGAAGATCACAATTTAGAACAGCTATACCTCAACACTGAAAGAGCTTAATACAAATTTCAACATCTGATATCTATATCCATACAGTGGCCATACTGAATTTTGTGTTTCCCTGATTTAAAATTACCTGTAAATTAGTGTTTGAAAAATGAAAGCTATTTACCTGAATGAATATATTAACTTCACCACTTCTACTAAGGTATGGAAAGTTTCCCCCTGATTTAAGGTGGGCTCGCCTGGCCTCGGGGTAACATTTATACATCTCCTCCCTCACAGCATGAGACAATGCACAATCATCAAAAACCTAGGAAAAGAGCACTACAGATCTTTATCAAAATTTGGTTTTTCACGATTATTAGATGTCTATAGAAATGATACACATACAATAAATGTTTATTTAAGAAGTAACTTTCATTTTTGAAAATCCATGATGGTATGAACTGTAAAGATACACATACTCCTCATGAAGCACATAAAAGTCGCAGTTCATACCCTCAAGTATTTTCAAACATGAAATTTATTTCTTATATTTACACTCTACTTTCATTTATGTTGGAGTTCCCAGCCCTTAAAACTGATGAACTATAATCCATACACGTATTGTTCACAACACAATCATGAGGAAATGGCTATCATTACAATTTATAGAGACATCAGGTGCAAAACCAATGGAAATGTAAATATTTAAGAAATTAACATCACTTCGAGCTGTTCATGATCAATATGAACGTTTTTGAATTTGAGGCAAATTCTGTCAATCGCACTAGTGATTCACAGAGAATTTGCCTCAAATCCAAATCTGTTCATATTGACCATGAACAGCTCAAAAGTGATACTTATATTTAATATATTCATTTACTAAATCATCATTTGTTTACATTGCTTGCATTTATAAGTCAGGAAATATTTTGTTGCATAAAACAAACTCCTAAGATCTACCTATGTCACAGTCGTATTGTGACGTACATCAAAATATAGACATGACGTCACACTTCGTCTTATCCTGCCTTTTATCAACATTGCGCGGTGCACTGTACTTTGGAGCTAGGAGACCACAACATTGGAATGATAATCCACGTAAGTTTACATTCTTAATCCGAGGTGTGACTTTGCAAGATATTTTTAACACATGTTGTATTTTTTCAAATCATTATGCTCTCTCAGTCACGTGCTTTAAACTAGTTCATAATCCGTTCATAGTCAATATGAACGGATTGTGTCGCGTGCTGAAATTGGTTGGTTCATAGAGAAAAGTGTGATTTGTGATATAAATATAAACTAATAACTTGAAAGTAAAATGACGTTTGCTTGATATGATTAAGACAATACTAATGAAGTACTTCCTTTCATATCTACTGTAAATCATGTATTTCGTGAGACTTTATTTCAGTGATCTTGACCTGTCGGTTTAATCAGCGAGAAATAATGACAAGTTGTGACAACAGCCATTTCTCGTACCTTTATACAAACTCATCAGTTATTTATGCAAGTTAAAATCACAGCCAAAATCAGGGGCAAAATAGACAGTTAGTCAATCTTGTTCTCTTCACAAATGATTAATTTGGTTTTTACTTTGTCTGGAGCGTAGCTTCGTTAGGCTCGAGTAGGCACGTGCCTAAACATTTTTTTCATTTTCAAAACACATTTGCAAAAAATAATATGTTCATATATATTTCTGGTTTTTAAAATCAGATATAAAATTATTATTCCATGATCCGTCGGACCTTTTGTTTTTATAATGTACTTTATGATATATAAATAATGGTTGTATAGTTTTTATAAACTTATGGTGATCACAATGACTCACTTGACTTAACAGTTTAAAAATCTTTGAAAAGTTGTACAATATTTAATGTGTATTGCAATTATTTGATGCTCAGAGTAGTGCAAACGAGTCCCAATATCTAAAAAATATCCCCAAACGGAATGGGGACAACCCCCTTCCGCATCTACCCCCCCCCCCCCCCCCACCACCACCACCACCACCACCTTGGAGCTTCGTGCCTCAGTCAAACCTTCACCTTTCGGGCCTACACATTGAAATAGTCCTAGCTACGCCCCTGTTTGTATATATACAATGCACACATACATGCAAATAAAATTATTCATGAGAACCTTACTTTTGCATAAAAATAACCTCTAATTTAACATGAAACTCATAATGAAGTTCTCGTGAATAAAAATTGATTCACAATATGAATAATTTGATTGGTCTTTCAAATTCTAACATCTCTCTCACACCCTTAGCAGAGAGCACTTACATCCATTATAGTAACATCCACATCTTGGAGTTTCTGAGGCTCTATATAACAGTTCATACAGTTCAAGGTTAGCCTCGAAGCTAGTTCAGACTGACTCAGACTGTCAAGCTGAAATTAAAAAAAAAAATTGATATAAATATGATTTAGTATAAGTTATATACACCCTTTCCTGTTCAAGTGTTCCACAAACTGCAACTTTCTTTAAATCTATTTTATTGATTACAAGACAAAGCACTAGTGAAGTGAACTAAGATGTGAATGTGATCCATACATTCCCCTGTGTCAGTTAATTCCACCCCTCACCCTGCTTTGTTCCAGCCTCAAAAATATTGAATTCAAATCATATACATAATGTTCGTATAAAAACCATGAAGTTTACATCATTAAAAACTTGAAAGTAGGAATGAAAAACTAACAAGAGGTCCATCAGCCACATCACTCACCTGAACTACTTCATTTTCCAGTGTTAAGCTTTAAATCACAACCATAAGCCCCCTTCTGCAACCCCCCCCCCTTTCCCCCTGAACCTGAGGATCTTGTATCTTCACAGGCTAAGTGTTCAATTTGCTTACTCTCATCTAAATTTTGGAAGATTAGCCCAATTATATAAATATTCTAATCAAAGTGCCCTAGCTTTCCGAGACGTCCAATTAAAAAGTGTCTTTCATAGCTTGTTATTGATTCTATACAGTAATGGCGACAGCCATATGCTACAACTGCTTTTTTTGCCAATGTCATGGTATTTTGCCCAAACAAAAGAGACTGACAATATTTGGTAAAATGTTTATGGTATATATTCAGCTGCTAGAGATAATAGATTATGTCACTCAGGCTGACAGGAAAGAACAGAAGGGAGCTCCCTCCTCGGGCTAAGGTATATCATTCACTGGGTATAGTACATCAGGGGCATATAAAATTACATAAAATTACCCTCTCTACAAGAAAGTCAATAGAATCACAAATATCAGTATCCACATATCCTCTGTCAAAGTTCCCCATCACCATCTTCTTTAGCACCAGAGCAGGCATCATCCAAAACCTGATGGAGGAATATGAAACCAATTTATATGTTTGGCATAGCAATCCATTTATATATAAATCACATGTAGTTCATTTTCTCTCTCTCTCTCCCTCCCTCTCTCTCTCTCTCTTCCCCCCTCTCTCTCTCTCTCCCTCTCTCTCTCTTCTCTCTCTCACTCTCTCTCTCTCTCTCTCTCTCTCTCTCTCTCTCTCTCTCTCTCTCTCTCCTTACGTTGGAGCCGAATTAGTTTGGTTGAAAATGGTAGTATCATAGAACGCATTGCACAGGATAAGGGAAACAACTCTTGGAGAACGATGTGTGACCTCCGCAAACTTCTGAGCAAGAAATCCACCTAAAGAGGTACCAAATATGTGGACCTAAAGAGATAAAGAAGAGTAATTTAATCTACAGTATATCACCGTAAATATCATTTATCACTTAAGATACAAACTTAAACATGGGTCTAAGATCACCTAAGAATCACACAATAAAAAACTTTCATTAGAAGTGTTGCATGTTGATGGTGCTACGAGTGCATCATTCAAACTCTGGTTTGATGTCATCAGTTACAAGTACTATAAAATCCAAAGTGATGTTTACTTCATCAAACATTTCTCAATAACAAAATGATGGCCTGAACAAATATATTTCCAACTTTCTTATCAATGACATTGATCTTGGCCAAATGACCATGTACAAAGTCACAACACACTGTCTAGACATAAGTCAAACAATACTGTCACCCCATTACAGAGTTATAGCCTAAAACAGACATGATACGCCTGCCAGACGTTTATTCATTATAAACAGACGAGTGTGCTCGAAACAAAATCATGTCAACCTTGGTGGAACATGTGACTCATCAACATATCTCTCGAATTGTGCAAATAACTACAGAAAAGATATTACAAAACATACAGTTGAACTTCGGTGACTCAAACACCGATATCTTCGATACCATGGATATGTCGAAGTGATTCAGAAGTCCCAACCACTTACAGTGGAATCATCATTGTCCGTGGGGAATTGATGTTCGTGGATTTCATGGGTTACTCTTAATCACGAATTTACATGTACGTGTCCTCAAATATTTTTTAAACCAAGTAGAGTAATTTCTCCTAGTGACATCGTATCGCTTAATTATCCACAAAATTACGTCCCCACAAACCAGCAAAATTTTGCTTACCCACTAACATTGGCCCCCACAAACTAAAATGATTCCACTGTATTCTTCAAGTATTTTACCCTCAATATCTCGAATCCAGGGATATCTTCAAGTTTTTTTCTCGATTCCATCGAGTTTCAAATAACAAGATTTGACGTATTTCATGTTATTACATGTATTTAGATAATTTCTGTTTCATGGTATGAATGTATTTAATTTTGGGTTGTTAAATGAAATGCTTTATAACTAAAGGAGTGACAAATTATTTTCACAGCCTTCTTACATCATACTCATTAATTTCAATCTGCTTAAAATCAGCTTTTGGTCTGCTCTAGTAATGTTACGGTTTGTGCAATGACATAACATTACCATAGCAGATCAAAGACCTGGGGTGCATTTTACAAAAGAACTTACAGCTTACGACCAACTTTACATACTGGAATTCTCTCGTTTATTGTATAAAGATGATTCACTCCTATGTAAAACAGTGAAAAGAATAATGTTGAAAATTAAGTTACAGAAACGTTTTAATCCACTCATTTAAACTAATAAGTGTGTAATACAATTTTAGACTTGCGCCTTTGTCGTAAGTTGTTTTGTAAAACGGGCCCTAGGTTTTAATCAGATTGATTAATCTTTAACTTCATAGATGCGATTTGGCTCTTATCAAAATGTATGTCTAACTGAACTCCTGAAACACTTTGGCATAGATCATTACTCCCATGGGGCATCTGGAAATACTCTTTCTGCTGTGTGATGTGCTTAGCATTTTTAAAGTTCAATACTGCATGTGTCATTATTGTTGGAAACAAAATAATTCTCTATATTAATTGTTTATATATGCCTATATTTTATGAAAACAATGTGTATTTCTTGATGCAATCATTTTTAATAAGGTTACTGCATTTGAGGGATTACCTACCTTAAAGCATAGTTTATTTTTTCATACTCGGTAATTTTTAACCCGATTTTAAGCTGTAATTCACATTTCTTTACAGATGCTCAAACTGATAAAGTTTGTCGATTCTAGGACTCAAATCTACATGAGCCCAAAATGGGTTATGATATATATGGCCATATCATCTTAAAGGTCACAGTGACCTTAATGTAGGATGCGACACAGCATTATCTGATCGATTTTGATGATTCTTGGCCAAATGAATTTCTAGTTATGAGTTGGACAGGGTTTTGCCATATCTGGCCATATAATCTTAATAAAAGGTCACAGTGACCCAACTTTAAAGTGTGACATACCTGCTACCCAAGATGCATCAACTGACAAACTTTGATGATTCTAGGTCTCATAGCAGAAATTTTTTCCAAGGGGGGGTCGAACCTTTTATAATAAGTCAACTCATTTTTCTTATAAATCGTTATATTGTAATTTTTTTTATCTTTGCAAATTCCAGGGGGGGTGGGGGTGTCTGAACCCCCCCCCCCCCCCCCCCCCCCCTCTAGATCCGCGCATGCATAGTATTATGAGCCAGACAGAAAAAAGCTGACAGATGGACATAGATGCCATACCATAATACATCCTGTCTTAGACAGGTGTATAAAATTGGCCTAGTCGTGAGAAGAATTTGAAACGTTCATGCACAACAGGCAATAGGATTGACAACATTGGATAAAAATAGATAGTACAAGTCACCTGAATGAGTCAGGCACCCTAAAAATAATGAAAAGTAATTGCTAATCTTAATGAAATATGATGTCTTAATAATGAACACCCATCAAATCTTTACCTTGTCTAACTGTAAATGATCTAAAAGCTTCTTAAATCCATCACAGAATTCTCCCATTGTCCAGTAGACTGGATACTCCACCTGTAAAATAAACTTACATCAAAACTTCACATGAAAGACAGCAATGACTGATTAATTGTATACTGTTCAACGTCCCTCTCGAGAATTTTTCACTCATATGGAGATGTCAAGACAGCACCTCCTTAAGGAAGAGTTTATGTTTTTCCCCCTGCAATATATACATATTTACATGTCAAAACAGCAATGTATTGACATGTAAATATGTACATATTTCAGGGAAAAAACTTAAACTCTTCCTTAAGGGGGGTAGGGTAGTCATTGATTTTTTTTTTAAGTTTCTGGATGTACAGTAATTTCTTTTACTTTAATTAAGAGAATGCACTACATATATTAACAGCAAATCTGAATTTTTTTTAAATGATTACATGTATTTATTTTCTAATCTTAAAAACATTTTCTTCTAATTCAATTTTAGTTGTAACACACAATTTGGTTGATCGACATTCAACAAACCAATTCACATCTTATAAAATGGCCAGCTGCTTTTAAACAATGCTGAGGCTGTGAGTGATATTAAAATGCAGAATTTCAGATTGCTATAACAATTGCTCTGTCTTACATCAAATTCATAATATATTTCCATGTCGATATGAAGGATATTAATTAATCGGATATATCGAAAAATTAAATTTTATAGGAATAAAGCTAATACGTAACCATATTTTACAGTATAAAATGGATTTGGCAGATTACGCTTCATAAACCATGAAGTGTCTTAACCTTTAAGTATGGAGTTTTCTTCTCATTATTAGGGACATGCCAGTGGCATTGGAAAATTAAATGATGTGCTTCTGCAAATTTTACCAGTACTAGAATATTGATGACTGTCATCTCTCACAAAAATGACAACAATAACATGTTTCATTGTTCATATTTACATCAACACCAACTGAACTGAATGTAGATTGTGTATTTATGTACTTTATAATATACTAAAATGTTATGTAAATTGAGAAAACTAAATGGAACAGCAAAGATGGTGGTCACATGATGTTTTGATTGGCAGAAAAGTCTAAAGTTTGTTTGTTTTGGGTGAATTGTCTACTGCTTTACGCATCATTGACATCTGAACATATAACACTACATATAAGAAAGAAAATAAAACGATGGCTAGAAATATAAAAACGTATCAGCTTCTTTCCTATAGATAATACTGTTTGAATATTTCAATGCTGATAAACTGGTGATGCTATTCTTTGTTTTACCTTGAATATTGGTGATACCATTCTTTGTTTTACCTGGATCTGACAGAAATCTTTATACAGCAGTTTAGTTGGAACAGTTACTATTGTACTGTTGCCAAATACAACAAATTATCGATAAAATTGTAAAGATACATTTATATTGGCAGCTGAATGTTAAACCATCATAGGGCCTAATGTATGCATACTCGTACCTTGTCCTAGGAAAATATTGAATGCTTTTCATCACTGCTACCTTAACCCTACCATCATTACAGAAAATAAACTCTTACAGATATCACCCTGTATCCAACAGCTGAGAGAGCCAGAAGCTGCTTATAGAAAACATCTGATGTGCCGCTGGCTGGAGGAAAACAAATGATGGGACACTTCACCTGTTTGGGCCCAGCATCATACAATTTCCATTCTTTACCATCATCATCATCAACGATGTACTGAAACATCAACAGCTGTCTATAATCTGGACATTTTTCAATTTTGTCAATGTGCAATATATTCATAAAAAATCATATATTGCATTGCTTTCAAATAATATTAATACATTTTATGACCTCTAACTTCGTAATTACAGAACCAATAGTTTGTAACTATCACATTGTCTATATGTCATTGTGTGTGTAAATATCGTCAACTGCTCACGGTCTGTATCAATAACTGCTTATTTTATCAGTTCTACATCCAAAAAGAAAAATTTTCCAGAACTACAAGTTTATGCCCTGGTTATGGGAATATAAACACGATGGAAGCTAGGCAATCCGAATATTCGGTAAAACAGATATTCAATAATACTTCCATTGATTTCATATCCCCCATAATAAAACAATCAGACATTCGTTCCTTTTATCTATATTTTGAAATAATTCGAGTTTATAGAGAAGTAGAGGTTTATATGTCAAGATGAAGGGTCATCTGCAATCACATTGCCTTCATCAAGAAATCAAAAGAAAGTTTGTCACACTGTCAGATGGTGTTTCCTTACATTCATTGGGATTTTATTTGTGAATATATATATTCTGATTCATTCTCAATGCCGATTACTTTTGGTACAATCCCACAGAACACCACACTTTAAATGGTATTCATGCACTGATGCAGCAAGATTTCTTTTTTAAAAGTGTAGAATAAAAGTTCCGCGGAATATTGCATGTCCTGGTTAGACTGAATAGCTTTCATTAAATACTTTTAATAATGATTAACAGTCAGTGACATAATGATTTTTTTAAAGACTTACAGTTTTTAGAGGAACAGAGCTGCGAAAACTCTGATACTCCTGGGAATTGGCTATCACTGATTCTGTCATGCTGAATATTTGTTATCTTCTCATCTTTTGAATGGAATGTCTTGGCAGTTCTAAAAAGGTTTAAATATACATCGTGAATAATTTCCATTCCTTACATCCTTGCACATAGACAATGGGACCACTGACTCCCTGTGGTGGGGAAATATGTTCCGAGTTTAGCAGCATCCTCACAAGGAGGTATGAAAAGCAGGAAGGAATACTGTCAGTATTAACCCAGATATAAACAGTAATCATATTGTATCAATGTTAAAAAAACTTTCATTACACAATTATCAGAGTGTTCACTATATTCCTTACTAGGGTTTCATGATTTAGTGTCATGTGCCTGATTTTCCTTTAGATTTACAACAATTTCCCAATGTTATCTACATTAGGCGTTTTCTGTGTCACCTGGTGATGAGGCTGTGGAGAATATTTCCAATAGAAATGTGATAATTATGTCACAAGTTGACATTCCTTTTGCTTGTTGATTACAGTCATGTTCTGTTCATAATGGCAACATTATGTATATACATGTATTCTAGTGTCAAAATCATAATGTACATGAACAAATTTGCTGCCACAATACATATTCAGTACATGCAAAATACTAGGGGCAAGACATTGTAAAAAGACTTTGCTCCCATTCATTAGATGTTGGTACTGCAACAGGAAGGGAGAAAACGCAATGGACCAGACTGAGATTCAAACCTCGGCCTCCTGAATTTCTAGTCAGGTGCTATACCAAATGAGCCATCTGGCCACCAGCAATCTAACCTGGCTGACCCCTACATTCCTCCCTCCTTAATGTGTTCACATTTGAAGACATCATCTAAAGATCTTTATCCCCAAGCAGGCATTTTCGCCCGTCAGTTCCAAGGACTGGTCCAAGGGACCAAATGGAACAGAAATGGAGAAAATGCAACTGACCAGATCATGATTTGAAGCTTGGCCCCCTGAATCTCTAGTCAGGTGCACTACCAACTGACTGTTGCAGCATAAATCAGGTTGTGAACACTTCCCCTACAGCGAGATCTTCTCGTTAAAATGAAATTATCCCTCTTTAGCAATAAAATAAACATTACCATAAATAGGTGGTGTGTTGTTTTGATTAAATATAAATGACAAATCCTGTGCAATGTATAAGTGCTACGTTACTCCAGCATGCTAGAGGTTCACACTTCTGACTTGGTGAGGTATATAAGGGACGTTAACCGAGGCTCTCACTTGTTGGAGTAAGTACAACACATATACTCAACATGGCGCGAACTGCCTCCGTCTATAAAACTGATAACATTGTCAAGAAAATTCATATCAACAAAGAAGGAGGCTGAAATCCAATGCAAATCATGAGTTTGGTTTTGGTATATACGCTTGCAGTAGTATTGGACATCTTACCGGCAGCACTTTTTCAAATGAAACATGAATAGATGAACTCCTTGAGTGTTTTTCTCGGTTGTACAAGATTTTTTTTACTCTTGCTAAAGAAGGATAATCATGTTTTAATAGAAGAAGTGTTCCCATACTGTAAATATAAACCCATATAATATACCAAGAGTATGCTAATCCATTTCAATTCATCTTTAATAGGTTGGGAACACTTCCCCTACAGCGAGATCTTCTCATGAAAACGCGATTATCCCTCTCTAGCAAGAGTAAATATTATATCCTGAATAACTGAGAAAAACATCTGTGGAGTTTCATGTGTTTCATGTGAAAAGAAAAACATGTGCTAGAATGTCTGATACATGTAATTCTGCAAATATATCAATAAAAACAAAATTACTCAAGATGTGTATTGAATTTCAGAAATCTTCCCTTTTATGCAGCAATTTTGATATGCAATATCTTGAGTGTGTTGTCAATTTTATAGAAACAATTCACTTCATGCCGAGTGTGTGTCACATTTATTCAGCAATGCACGGAATTTGCCATTATTTACAATAATGACACCAAAACACCTGTTTATGGTCATGTTTACTTTCTCGCTAAAGAGAGATAATCGCGTTTTAGCAAGAAGATCTCGCTATAGGGGAAGTGTTCCCAACCTGTTTTTATGGCAGATTTATGTAAATATATATCAGCTTAATAATAATAATAAACAATAGCAAGACCTAGCTCACTGTATTCATGTATTTATGAGCTAACGCAATCGTATGAAATCCATGAATTTCTGCTGACTGACTCGTCATAAATTTTATGATAAAATTCCTCTCATGTAAACAATATTTTGTTATTGTCATTTTTAAAAATAATATCGTGACATTTTTCAATGCCATCCTTCCAACATAAATCGTTTATACATAAAAGAACCTTTTCTAAATATTACCATGTACAGAACACACTTGAGGTATTACTACGGAAGAAAATAACCAAATGTTGTTCCTCCTTCCTAACTGAGTGTCACAGTCCAGTCACATGATCTGGATTCTTGAACCCGATCATATTATCATCGTAATAACTTCTAGATGGGTAGATATTTAATCCTATCATTTCTAGAGAAAACAGATTTTGCTACCATTGTAAGATCAGTATTGAAGATGAAAAAGGTTTGTTTCTTGGTCGTCCTTTATACAACTGTAAAAGAAATCAAAGTACTGAAAGTACTGAAACAGTGTCCACTACACTACCACCACAGAACAAACCTCATACAAACACTTCAAGTAGAAGGAGTCACTCCCTTTAACCTTCAAACTCTGCTAACCATATCCACAATCAACATTAAAACTATCGTACCAGCAAATTAAACTGCATCAGATCCACTGGATATACTACCTATATATCCAAGTGTGATTAATTGCTTATGGTCCGTAGTCCATATCTTTATGTAGAGATACCCCAGTTGGGTTACGATTCGGCCTTTACTTTTGGTTGCATTTCTCTTTCTCCCCTTCATCATCCTCTATCATCGTAGTGGTTTGTGTGGCGTTGGCACTTTGTCAGGTCAGATTTTGTCAGCTGGCAGTGGTTCGGGGCTTAACTCTGGGCCGTTATCAAATATCTCGTGAACACTTCTGGTGACGGAAGTGGCTGACAGTTATATACACTTTTTAACCTTTAAGGGCTGTTGCAGGTATAGATCACTTCTGCTAACTGTAGTTTCCCGGCTATAACACATGTCCACCGCCATTGAAATGTATACACCAAAACACCCTAACATACCATAAACATATCACTTAACTAGATACCTTTACCCAAATAATATACCCCTTCAACTAATTTCCTTTATATATATATATATATATATATATATATATATATATATATTATAATCCCGCATTAGACATATTAAAACAAAAGTACGTACCATCTATCCTTCTGTGTTTAGTAAACCAGAAGTGATAACAGAATTAGATAGTATAGGTGAGGTATATGTTTTGGTTCCAGCTGACGAAGCTAGTAACAACATTGTCTTTGTTTGTAAGGCTCATTACTTACTTACTTACTTAGTCCTCTTCGTGCTGGTCACCACATAAGGCCGTCACCAGAGACTTCCATGTTGGTCTGTCCTGTGCCCATTTCTGAACCTGTCCACAACTCCAGTTGTTATCTTTCATTTCTTTCTCCATCGATCTTCTCCAGGTCTCTCTTGGTCTTCTCTTTCCTGAATGGTGTCAATCCTTCTTCCGTCATTTTGTTCTCTGGTTAAGGTTTCTGTAGCGTCTTTTGTTTAACATGTTAGGGTTGCTGGCCCTAAGCATAACCCCCTGAACTCGGAATACCAGTGGTTTTCTGTTGGGGTTGTCCTTCCCTTAGATGATTGCTTTCCCTTGCTTTTGTGCTCATCTACACGGATTTTCTTTCTGGATTTTCTTCCATAGCCTTTGACTTGCCAAAGCCATCCACAAGGCAGTGAAACTATTTGACCCATAGATGGGGCAAGGTTGGTGAGAGCCAGGGCATGTCCACGCGCCGATGGGCATGCACTCTGCACCTCTAGGGTCCTTGCTACTCCGAGATCCCCTTCATATTAGCCTTGAGTGCAAGACCCAAGTTTCCGTGTGTTGTCCCGGGGAGGCGTTTGAAGGGGTCTAAGTAATGTAGAGGCTATGTACTGGCGGGGCGAGATTTCTGCTTTCGCTACTTTCCGTTTCACCTACAAGTAGGCTAGCCAGCGGCAGTAAGGATCTATTGGAGTTTGATCTTTACCGCACTAGACGCATATCATTACTCTGTGATAAACACCAACACATTGTATGGCTCATTATTACAACTGTATTTTAAACGAACTTGGCATTAATTCCACTTTTGGTAATCGTACTTATACTCCAACTGCCCTTTCAAAAGATGAAAGTTTTCAAAACCATGCTTCAGTTTTAGACACATTTAAATACCAGTCAATGGGTCGAATGAATATGAGTTATTGTGCCTATCCTGGATTCCTAAACTACATCAAAACAGGTACTGACTAAAACCCGGTCTCGGTCCAGGTCTTCGGTCTCGGTCCCGTGACTAAAACCCGTTCTTCGGTCCCGGTCCCAGATTTTTATTTGATAAAAACAGAATGTATCAGGATATTTGAGCCCCATTTCTCGTTAACATAGGTATGACATAGCATGCCTGCATTCTGATAGTTGATTGATCATATTATTTCTTCTTTCGTAAAATAATATATGAAAATTCCGGGACTGGTAGGACCGACAAGTATTTAAGACCAATGCTAAAAGCCAGTCCCGTTCTCGACATTTTCCCTCGATATCCGATTTAATCTACCATTTTATAAAAAAAAAAAAAAAAAAAAAAAAAAAAAAAAAAAAAAAAAAAACCACATAAGGACGTGATACTCAATGACGTCCCTTTGTACACATATGTTTCTGATTTATTGTGTGTGAGTTTTTTAGTCCAATAATCTTTATATTTATGTCAGAATCGAATTCAACTAGGTGACATTTTCTCCTGTTCATAAGAAGATAAGGATGTAGAAGAAAAATTATATATATATATATATATATATATATATATATATATATATATATATTTCTAATTTACAGTTAGTTTATTTCTTTATTTCTTTATTTTTTCTATTCAGCTCAGAACCAGTTTTCAAAGATTCATGTTTTGTATTCCGAACCCGATCTCTTTATATATGTACACACATTTTACATATATTCCTTCCTTCAGATTATCGCATACTTTGAAGAGTAACCCTTACAAACAAAGATACAAATATAAGATTATCGAATATCAATCAAGATTTATTGCATAAAAATAAAATATTTCGCATTTAAATATCAAGATTTAAGGTAGCTCCATCCTCATGTGACTTATCAATATTAATGGTTAAAAGTGGAAAAACTTTATTAATTTCCACTCAGTATAGTTTAATTCAATTAACAACCAAAGAAAATGTATATGTTACCACCTTTTTAAAGATGTCAGACACACAAAAACAGAAGTATACATCAACATCAGAAAATCACACATTTTCATTAAACAGAATAATAAAAATAGATAAAAACTTGTTGAAATGACAAAATTTCGATATCAACAGATTTAAGAAACTGCTAATTCATAAATATGTATAGATTAATTGTGGATATTAAGGGAAACCAATGTATAATAGACATCCAGTAGAGGAAATTCCAGCATAGGAGTTATTGCCCTTGACAACATTTTTAAAATCATAAATAAATTGATTTTCTATGGAAAATATAAACTTTTGAGTATTATTAGTTTACCAGATATGTTATTATATCCAGTGAATAACATTCCTCAGAAAGATATATTTCTATCATGTACAAAGTTTAATTTATCAAGATTTTTGCAAAAGCCTATGACATCACATGAGGATCGATCGACCTTAAGAAATGAAACTTATGATTCTTTGTTTGATGCATGTATCAAACCAAACATTGGACGGAAAACTTCATCAATGTGCGTAGCTTCAACAATGTTTCGTTTGATACATGCATCAAACAAGGAATTATAAGTTTTATTTCTTATCATTTAATTATGTTTTTTAAGATAGAGAAAACAAATAGTTTCTCCCATCAAAATGCTTGAATAAACGTTTTTGAAATGGCGCGTAGGAATACATATATGTAAAAATGAAAACAACAACAAAACGGCATGGCTGTGCGTTCAGGTCAGAAACAGTTACTGTGCAGATTTAAATGGATTATACGCCAAATTAAAGGTGCAGTTGTTGTAGTGTTACACAATTCCGGATTTTTATGTTTGACCATTTTGGTTTTGTACTTTAGAAATTTACTCACCCGGATGTACGCCAAAAAGCACATGGGACAAATATGTTTTTATTTAGAAATAGGTGTTTGGCTCTGCACGGAGTAAGTATTTTGATGCATCCCTGATTTTATAACCTTAAATAATGTTCATTTAGTATGCATATTATCTGTCAGCTGTATTGTAGGTGATTTTAATGTAAAATTTCATGATTCTTACTTTGGTTATCAAGGACGCTGTGTATAACATGTATCAAAATGGCGTTTAATGTAATTTCATACCCTTTGCTATTATTTTGGGGCAATTTGTCTTATTATTGAAAACTGTTCCGACTGCTTTAGGAAACACATTTTTATGATATAACTGTATTGTTGTATTTTAAATGTACAATTTATTATTGTATTATTTGTTACAGTCTTGTACCCTCTCCGGGGGTTTTGGA
Source organism: Ostrea edulis (assembly GCF_947568905.1). NCBI lineage: Eukaryota > Metazoa > Mollusca > Bivalvia > Ostreida > Ostreidae > Ostrea > Ostrea edulis. The sequence continues at coordinate 16,618,602 of NC_079168.1, forward strand.
TCGCAATAAATAATTGCACAGTACAAGATCCTAATAGAACCAACTTCACGGATTCCCTGGAATTCTCATGATTGCATCCGGCGGTGTTTCTGAGAAAACAGAGCTGCGACAACAACGCTCGCTCACAGACAAAGGACTTGAGGTTTATGAAGGTCATGTTAAGAAATATAAACTTTCATTACATGAAATACAACAAACATTGGACTCTATCATTGCCTCGGCAGTATCTTATCCCCCTGTTGCAGTGATAAATGAACTTAAGCAACAATCTGAACATTATTTAAATGTTTACACTGAATTTTGTGACTATCTTGTCAGTGTACGATCAGAGCAAAGTGACACCGAGAAAAATAATGCATATTCCATGAAAGAAGTTTTGATGTCTTTTATTCATGACAAGATAAAAGAACTGGAGTGGAAATCAACACATGATCCACTTAAAACAGAGCACATGAAGAGTGAAAGTCTGGATAAAATAGTTCCTGTTTTTACTGAACCTAACATGAACAAACAGTCATCCCCCATTAGGAAGGAAAATTCTCATTCAAAGGCACAATCTATTAAGTCACGCTTAAGTGCCAAATCGAAACATTTGTCATCAACACATTCACATGTCAGCTCCCTGTATGTGAAACAAAAGGCCAAATTAGAGGAAGCTCGTGTTCGATTAAAATTTGCTGAAAAGGAAGCTGATATTCTTAGAGAACAAGCAAATCTGAATGCCAAACTAAAGATTCTTGAAAGTGAAAGGCAGTTAGAAGAATGTGCGCAAGGTCTTAGTGCAATGGATGAATTTCTCGATGTGGCAGATTCGAATTCAAGTGTGAGTGACCCTGAATTATCAAATACTGTTAAAACGCGAACTAGACAGTATGTACATGATGTCCAGTTACAGGATCATGAACATTTATCTCAAACAAACATTTCAAAAATTCGAGTACCAGTTCTCGCGGATCACCCTGTTAATGAATACAAGACTCTGAATGATTGTGCTCTAGATATGAATGCCAACAGAGTTCTGCCGAAAAATGATACTCCTCTCAACCCTGAAGCTACACCATTTGTGAAGAGGGAGGAAAATATCTGCATCGAGTTTTCGAAATATATTGTGAAAAAAGATATGCTGCTGAAAAGAATCCATGATTTTGATGATAGACCTGAATCATTTGGTTCCTGGAAAAAAACATTCCGAGATGTAGTGAGTGAACTCAACCTTAGTGCAGCAGAGGAAGTAGATCTGCTTATTCGTTACTTAGGACCAGAGTCAAAGAAGTCAGCAATAACTATTCGCTCTGCAAATTACAGTGACCCAAATTGTGCTAAAGACAGAATTTGGCAGAGATTGTCAGATCGTTATGCGCGACCTGAGATGGTCGAATCTTCCGTCAAACAGAAACTGTTATCTTTTCCGAAAATTACAAACAAAGACTTCAAGCGTCTGTATGAACTTGTTGATATTGTGGTAGAGATTGACTCACTGAAGAATGAGGATCAATTCAAAAACTTATTTGCATCATATGACTCATCAGCAGGAGTTAATTTGATTGTAGCTAAGCTTCCATATCAGTTGCAAGAGAGGTGGACTACAGAGGCTAGTAGATACAAGGAGGAAAATGATACAGCATACCCACCATTTCACGTGTTTGTGACTTTTCTGGAAAAGATGGCTAGACGAAAAAATGATCCTTCATTTGCATTTGAGGACTCATACAAATCGAAACAAGTGAAAAGTGAATATGGTACACGCCCCATCTCTGTAAGCGTGAAAAAAGTTGACATACCTACAGAACAGGAAGTCAAAGGACCACTATGCCCCTTGCATAAAACATCTCATAGCCTAAATAAGTGCTTCCAATTTCGTCGAAAACCAATACAGGAGCGGAAGGAATTTCTCTCCAGTAAAGGACTGTGCTTCAAGTGTTGCGGCCACAAGCCTCACTTAGCAAAACACTGTCGTTCAACTGTGAAATGTGGTATATGTAAGTCTACTCATCCGACAGCCTTACATGAGGACAGGATTCAGTTTATGGAACAAACGAATAACTGTTTGTCATCACTGGAACATGAAGTGACCACAAGGTATACAACCTTATCAGGATCAAGCAGATCATGTGCCAAAACATTACTTGCTCGAGTTTACCAAGATGGACAGCGAGACCGTGCTCTTGAATTATATGTGATAATCGATGAACAGAGTAATCGTTCATTAACGAGATCATCACTCTTTGATCATTTTGGAATATCAGGACCTGAATTGCCATATTCTCTTTCATCTTGCTCTGGATTGTCAACAGAGTATGGCCGTAGGTGCTCTAACCTTATCATTGAGTCATTCGATTCATCATGTAAGATGAAAGTACCCACGCTTATTGAGTGTGATCAGATACCGGATCAAAGAGATGAAATCCCCTCGCCATCAGCAGCAAAAGTACATTCACATCTAAGTGACTTAGCGGACGCTATACCACCTATAAGAGATGAATCCCAGATACTCTTGCTTTTAGGACGAGACTTGCTGCCTGCACACCACATTCTTGAACAGAGACTAGGGCCTATTCATGCACCATTTGCACAAAGACTTCGGCTAGGCTGGGTCATAATTGGCGATGTGTGTCTAGGTACAAGCCACAAACCAGATGAAATATCTGTTATGAAAACTTTCACATTGAAGGATGGACGAACGACAATGTTTCAACCCTGCATGAGTAACATGCATGTTGCAAATGATCACATCTTTGAGAAAAGAAAGGATGATGATACTCCAGGTCTTTCATATGAAGACAAGCAATTTTTAGAAATTATGGACAAGAAAATGTACAAAGGTCAGGACGGATGTTGGACAGCTCCATTGCCTTTCCGGCAAAACCGTCAATATCTTCCTAACAATAAGCCACAAGCAATGAAAAGAGCTCGCATGTTGGATGCAAATTTGCGTCGAAACCCTGAAAAAATGAAACACGCTGTAGGCTTTATGAAGAAAATTCTTGATTGCGAACATGCTGAAGAAGCACCAGAATTGCATGCCAGTACTGAATGTTGGTATTTACCACTTTTCGCTGTGTATCATCCCAAAAAACCTGGGAATATTCGCTGCGTATTTGACTCATCTGCAAAATATGGAGGCGTCAGTCTTAATGATGTTCTTTTAACAGGACCAGATTTAGTGAACTCACTCCTAGGAATTCTTCTGCGATTTAGACAAGGCCCTGTGGCGATAACAGCTGATATAGAGCAAATGTTCTATCGCTTCTCTGTCCCCGATGACCATCGTAACTACCTTAGGTTCATGTGGTACAAGGACAATGAACCAAGTCAGGAGATGATAGAGTACCGTATGACAAGACATGTGTTCGGCAACAGTCCTTCGCCGGCAGTGGCAACATTTGGACTCCGCAAATGTGTATCTACAGCAGATGAAGATGTGAAAAGCTTTGTTCTCAACAACTTTTACGTTGACGATGCTTTAATGTCTGTAGACACCTGTGAAGAAGCCATTAGTATACTCTCTCGTACTCAGACTATCTTGAAGGAGGAAGGAAACATTCGGTTGCACAAAGTATCATCAAATTCTCTTAATGTGATCAAGTCCTTCCCTACGGAAGACCTTGCCAAGGAGGTCATCGACATTAATCTAGACTTAAGTGAGGCATCCTTACATCGTAGCTTAGGAGTAAGTTGGGACGTATTCAAAGACTCTTTCACTTTTCGAGTATATTGCAATGACAGACCATTCACAAAAAGGGGTCTATTAGCTACTATCAACAGTTTATACGACCCTATTGGGTTTGTGTCACCAGTGACTATCGGAGGGAAGTTCATTCTCCAAGATGTTATGTCTACAGTAACCGACTGGGATGAACCACTTTCTCAGGAGTTCTCTACACGTTGGAGGGACTGGAAGGAATCGCTAATAAACCTTGAATCAGTCGTCATACCTAGATGTTACGCTAATCTTGTGTCCAATCAGGTCACCCGCAGAGAACTACATGTATTCTCCGATGCATCTTCTAGGGCTATAGGTGCAGTAGCTTACCTCAGAATTTTTGACGTTAATGGAGACCATCACATAAGTTTTGTACTTGGCAAGTCCAGAGTAGCGCCCACACATGGTCATACCATTCCGCGCTTAGAATTATGTGCGGCAGTACTTGCATGCAATATCAAGGATACTGTTACTCAGCACTTGTCACTTGACCTTGACTCCACGACTATGTACACGGACAGTAAAATTGTGTTGGGATATATAAATAACGAACGTCGTCGTTTTTATGTCTACGTCAGTAATCGTGTGGATATGATCCGTCAGTCAACATCTCCAAACCAATGGACTTATATATCATCAGAAGAAAATCCAGCCGATATTGCCACACGATCTATTGCTGCAACCGACATTACCCAATGTGCTTGGATCCAAGGACCTACGTTTTTACATGACATCAGTTCAGCTGTGACATCTGCCATAGACTATCAGTTGATTGATCCAAGTTCTGATATCGAAGTCAGACCCTTGATAAATGCTTCTAAAACCACTTGCGCTTCACAAAACACTCTAGGTGTTCACCGCTTTGAAAGATTTTCCGATCTCTATGCACTTCTTCGTGCAATTGCTCATTTGAAACGATTGGCTAAGTATTTCTCAAATTCACTTGAACAATCCAAACCATTTGGATCAACACTTACAAGCCATGAACTGTTAGAAGCAGAGATATTTGTGTTGAAAGAAGTTCAATGGTCATGTTTTTCTAAGGAAATTAGTGCTCTTAAGGAGGGGAGGAATATCCCAAAGTCAAGTGCTATTCTTCCACTTACCCCAATTCTAGATGACAATGGTATATTGCGCGTGGGAGGACGTTTAAAACGTTATAAAGCAGCAGATGCATTATTTAGACTTTCATCCAGTCATAATTCCAAGAAAGCACCACATTGGAGAGCTTATCATTCGTCATTGTCACGAAGGTGTTCAACACCAAGGACGTCACCTCACGGAAGGTAAAATTCGAACATCAGGATACTGGATCATAGGAATGAAACGACAAGTTACTTCCCACATATATCGATGCATTTTATGCAGAAAACTCAGGGGAAGATTTGGTGAACAAGTTATGGCAGATTTACCAGAGGAGAGAATTACGCCTTCACCACCATTCACTTTCGTGGGTGTGGACACCTTTGGCCCATGGACTGTTGTTGTCAGACGTTCTAGGGGTGGTCAGCTCAATCCGAAGAGATGGGGAATAATATTCACCTGCCTTGTGTGCCGTGCTATACACATTGAAGTGGTAGAAGAACTTAGTAGCTCTTCATTTATAAACGCAGCTAGAAGGTTTATAGCAATAAGAGGCCCAGTTCGACAATTTCGATCAGATCGAGGGACCAACTTTGTTGGAGCTGCTCAAGAAATGGGGATAGATTCTATTTTTGTAGAGGACCCTTCTGTGAGAACATTCTTAAACCAAAACCGTGTGACATGGGTTTTTAACCCTCCCCATGCTTCACATTTTGGAGGAGCGTGGGAAAGGATGATCGGGACAACCAGAAGAATTTTGGATGCAATGTTATTGCGCACCAACTCCAAAGGAATCACTCATGAGATACTTACTACGTTCATGGCAGAAGTATGTTCCATCATTAATTCAAGGCCCATAATTCCTGTTTCGTCAGATCCTGAGGATTCCGCCGTACTGACACCCAACATTCTGCTCACACAGAAGATAGATTCTCTTCCTAATGACCTACCTGAACTTAATATCAAAGATGCGTATCGCGCCCAATGGAAACATGTTGTTTATCTTGCACAGGAGTTCGGGAAAAAGTGGCGTGAGCAATATCTTTCCGGACTTCAAGTCAAACGCAAATGGACATCTGTTGAAAGCAACCTTAAAGTAGGGGATATAGTTCTTATGCGAGATGACCAAGCACACAGAAATAGTTGGCCCATAGCTATCGTCGAGCAAATTTACCCCAGTGAGGACAATCGTGTACGGAAAGTCCAAATTCGTATTGGAAAGGACAGGAAAACATATATTCGTCCAATTCATCAACTTGTGCTGTTACTTTCTCAGTGACTCAATAAAGTCATTTTGAACAGTTGATGTTTGTAAAAATTTGCAAGTATTTGAATTGTCAGACTTATGATGACTTTTTTGTAAATTAATTTTCCTTTTTAAATGTGGGACACAATTTTTGTCATTTTAATTGTGTCTTAATTCTCTGTATGGAATATTCTTTTCTTGGTAAACCTTTAAATAATAGTGATTTTTAGTAAAATCAGGAGGGGAGTGTAGTGTTACACAATTCCGGATTTTTATGTTTGACCATTTTGGTTTTGTACTTTAGAAATTTACTCACCCGGATGTACGCCAAAAAGCACATGGGACAAATATGTTTTTATTTAGAAATAGGTGTTTGGCTCTGCACGGAGTAAGTATTTTGATGCATCCCTGATTTTATAACCTTAAATAATGTTCATTTAGTATGCATATTATCTGTCAGCTGTATTGTAGGTGATTTTAATGTAAAATTTCATGATTCTTACTTTGGTTATCAAGGACGCTGTGTATAACATGTATCAAAATGGCGTTTAATGTAATTTCATACCCTTTGCTATTATTTTGGGGCAATTTGTCTTATTATTGAAAACTGTTCCGACTGCTTTAGGAAACACATTTTTATGATATAACTGTATTGTTGTATTTTAAATGTACAATTTATTATTGTATTATTTGTTACAGTCTTGTACCCTCTCCGGGGGTTTTGGATCGCAATAAATAATTGCACAGTTGTTTAAGTTGAATTATATATATAGGAAGATAACAAGTGGTGACTGGATGTATGCTGCATTGTGTTGGAGGAGACGTTGAACACTGGTTGTGTCGTTGGAACGGTGGAATGCAACTCGGTTCCATTTCAATATCGAGTAAAAAGTTCAACACCTCTTCATCTAAAACGCACTCGTTGACTGAGCCCCATATAACACAGTTCATTTCATTAATATTTACCAGATCAGAAGTCGCCACTTGCACTGTCATGTTATCGATCTCGTAAAGCAGACGATTCATACCGGGAACTCGTGTAATCTGTCTACTACTAGTACTACCAGTAAGAGGTCTACGTCATCAAGTTGACTATTCTGCCACGTCATCGCCTATGTATGTTGTTTCTTTAAATTAATTTGTATTTTATTCATATCTTTAGTTGTGCGTATTTTTGATAGCAATGAAAAACAAAAATCAAACGAATGCATGTCGTTATATATAATGCTTGTGTGGAAAATCCCGTTCTATAGCGCTAAAATTAGAACGGGGAAGACGCATTCCAGAGAAAAGCATACAGATCTCTCAGAGAGATCTGTATTTTAATCATATTGAATTATGTTATATGCAGTGATAAACATGTTGTATCGTGTCATTTTATCAGTATTCGTAACTTTATGCTGTATATATATATATTGTATTGTACGAATTTTAAAATAAAATATGCCATAGAAATGCTGTTGTTGCATGAAATCCAAGTAAGAATGCTTTTATGTCAATTTTACTTGTAATCCAGGTAAGATATACTTGTGTTACAATATCGATATTTTACAGATGTCACTTTATCAGTATGCGATATTTTATTATATCATTATATTAATCCTATGCAGGGGTTCCAATAGTTTCGTTTAAAATCAGCATTTCACAAATTCTATGGTCGTTATAACGATCTAGTTTCCCAATACAACCCATCATTGGGTCAAATGCTGTCTGACGTGTTTTATACCGATTGTTAGGCCGTTCTTGGCACACTGATTTTGACTACAGATAACTTCGTTTACCTGATAAGATATAGGGCTCACGGCGGGTGTGACCGGTCGACAGGGGATACTTACTCCTCCTAGGCACCTGATCCCACCTCTGGTATATGCAGGGATCCGTGGATGCCCAACTCTCTATTTTGTATTGCTAATAGGAGTCATGAGATTGATCACTGTTCGTTATCTTCACCTTTCATTAAGCATGTTGTATCGTGTCCGTTTATCAGTATTAGTAACTTTGTTTCTGAATGTTGTATTGTCAGAATTTAAAAAAAAAAAAGCAATTGACTGATATGAACATCACTGCCCTAAGTGAAGAAATATTTAATATAAAGCACAGAAAATTTCACTTTATTTGGATACCCATTTCCGCCCCTACCCGGGGTTGAACTCACGACCTGCGGAACCAAATCTCCTAGCAGCGTGTAACCAGGGCGCTAGAGAAAAAATCCCAACAAATATATGGAGCGCCAAATTAACATAAACTCAAATAATTGAATATATCTTCAATTATTTGAAGATATCATCAATTCAATTATTGCTCTCTTTAATTAAATTAATCCGCGCATTAAATCAATTATTGCTCTCATCAAATGAATTAATGCGCGCTTCAATTGCATTAATGAGAGCAATAGTTGGTTTAATGCGCGAATTAATTCAATTATTGCTCTCTTGAATTCAATTGATGTGCGCAATAATAGATTTGATGCGAGCATTGATTCAATTATTGCTCTCTTCAATTTATTTTACGAGAGCATCAATTTCATAGAATTATTGCTCGCAATAATTAATTTAGACCTCGGTATAAATAATTTGATGATCTCTTTAATTCAATTGAAGATATCTTTAATTATTTACAATGCTTTTGTATAAGGAATTATTGCGCGCATCAATTCTTTTAAAGAGAGCAACCATCCAATTAAAGAGATCTTTAATTCAATTGTGGATATGTTGAATTGAAGATATCTTTAATTATATAGTTGACCTCTCTAAAGGAATTATTGCTCTCTACAAATGAATTAAAGATATCATTAGTTCAATTGAAGAGAGGAATAACTGAATTAATGCGCGCATCAAATCAATTCTTCCTCTCATCAAATCAATTAATGCGCGCATCAATTCAATTATTGCTCTCATCAATTGATTTAATGCGCGCATTATATCAATTATTGCTCTCTTCAATTGAATTGTATTGCGCATCAATTCAATTGTTGATATCATTAATTTATCTAAAGAGCGCATAAATTCAGCTGAAGAATTAATTATATCATCAATTCAATTAATGCTCGCAATAATTCAGACATTGAAGATATCATTAATTATTTGAAGAGATCTTCAATTAAATAGTTGCGCGCATCAAATGAATTGATGATATCTTCAAATAATTTGAAGATATCTTCAATTATTTGAGTTTATGTTAATTTGGCGCTCCATACAGATTCGCGAACTTGGGATTGATGCAGTGTCGAATCTCGACTTACCCTAGACCTCTATGATATCTTTAATTCATTTGAAGAGAGCAATAATTCTTTTAGAGAGAGCAACTCTATATTTAAAGATATCTTCAATTCAACATATCCACAATTGAATTAATGATATTTTTAATTGAATTGTTGCTCTCTTTAAAAGAATTGATGCGAGCATTAATTCCTTATACAAAAGCATTGTAAATGATTTAGAGATATCTTCAATTGAATTAAAGAGATCATCAAATTATTTAAACCGAGCTCTAATTTAATTATTGCGAGCAATATTTCTACTAAATTGATGCTCTCATCAAATGAATTGAAGAGAGCAATAATTGAATTAATGCGCGTATCAAATCTATTATTGCTCTCATCAATTGAATTAATGCGAGCATCAATTGAATTGAAGAGAGCAATAATTGAATTAATGCGCGCATTCAATCAATTATTGCTCTCATTAATTCAATTGATGCGTGCATTAACTCAATTGATGAGAGCAATAAAATTGAATTGAAGCGCGCATTAATTCATTTGATGAGAGCAATAATTGATTTAATGTGCGAATTAATTAATTAAAGAGAACAATAATTGAATTGATGATATCTTCAAATAATTGAAGATATCTTCAATTATTTGAGTTTATGTTAATTTGGCGCTCCATAGACCTCACGCTTCGCAACCGATCATGGCGCCGCGTCGGACCTAAGACGTAGAACTCGGATTATTTTGCAAATCGCACTCGTCACGTTACGCCGCGTCGACAAACTATGATATGATCAGGATGAAATAACGTTTCAAATTTTCATAAATATATTTTTTTATTCAAAAAATTAGAACATCTATCTGAGTCGTCTAGGCATGTATTTTTAGATATCCATATCATGCATCAAATATTGATTAGCGAAATTTGGCCTACAATTATTATACCTCTTATTTGCAACCAAAACCAATCTGATTAAAATCAGATCCTTTGATAGCACCATTAGCGATCTATGTGAGCGGGTCAAAGGATCTGATTTTAATCGGATTACAAAACACTCTTTTTATTATTCTGGGAAAACACACACAAGGGTGAAATCATACTCTAGATGAAATGTTTCAGCATGCCATTAAAATTGAAACAACGTGTTGGCATAGGGGTCCGGGCGAAAAATGGAATTGTCACGCAGGCACGTCAAAGTGTGTGTGCGTGTGCGTAAGGGGGGGGGTAGGATGTGTGTGTGTGGGGGAGGGGGGGGTAGGAATCCTCGGATCGTCGGAGGAGTTGACATCTTGATAAGCATATAAAAATAAAACACACACACTAAAAAGATGTTCTTTAGCCCAAACTTCAAAATTGAGGGTGGGGTACGTAAATTCGTCCTCCGATCAATACCTACAAACATCATAAGTTCAAGCCTACATCCTACATTCTTTATTCATATCAACACCAAAGAAAACCATTCCTAGAGTCCATGAACATTTATAAACCTGTGCAATAGAGAAAGTTTAAAGTAAGCTATATTTTAAGTCGGCATGTCGTCAATACAACAAAGAAACATAAGCTCCTGGGAGCCTTTAGACCGACATGTAACATATTTACAAAGTACATTTGTAACAAGTAATTAATGAGAAACAACAATCATAAGTCTACGGTAACCATGTTTACAAGTTCCATATCAGAGTAGTCTTTTTTCTCTTTCATTTGCAATGTGTAGGGCCTACATAATATAATAAAACAAATATTAAACATTAGATTTTTCTGTCACATGAAAGTATTTAAATCATAATATATCACACAAAATACTGTTCGTAATAAATAATTACACGTAAATGGTATATGAAAGCTACAAAATAGTGTACTGTGAAAATCTTGTACTAAATAAATTAATACATCATATGAAAATGATATAGAACAGTATAAAATAATGTACTATATCATATTGATACATATTATACCGGTATATAAATGATATATGACATAAATTATATATGAAAGCAGTATAAATTATTAGAATCATACGATCTTGTCTGTAATCAGTATATAATTATAGATATGTGCAGTGCAGAAGTGTGAACTCTGTCAGTATTACCGGTAGTACTTCTGAATGATTGTTATTTATTTTCATTGTTACAATTAATTGCTTGTAATAACCTGTACATGCCCCCCCCCCCCCCCCCCCCCCCCCCCCCCCCCCCGAGGGCCCTTGATTGGTGAATAAAACTATGTAATAAAGTACTAAATAAATTGATAGATAATACATTATATAAATGATGAAGAAAGCTATGAAGTAATGTACATTATGTATCATAAATGAAATATGAAAGCATTACATATATAAACGATAGGCCAATATGGAAGCCGCCAGTGTCTACTTATAGGACACACCTTAATTCACAGTCCAACACCCTCAGGTAAACAAAGTGTTGAGGAACAGTCTTCCTATACACAGGATAGCTTTCTATCATCTTAAAACACATTATAATCATACACGTCTATTTACAACTAAGTCATTTAGATATATTTTTTTTTTCCTAAAGACAGTTTAATACTTGCATCTAGATAACAATTATTGAGCGTTTTAGTCAATATTATGAGCAACGAAAATAACAATATTGTTGAAAAAAAATTGCCAATTACATATAGCTGTTCATTATTTTAAAAAGTTAATTTAACATGAACTTGTAATTCTTATTTCTTGATCTATCTTATTGATAATCACTCTCTTGTGATTTATGCTATGTATATGAACTTATGTCTGCTGGGCCCAAATTGGAAATTACTTACTTACTTACTATCATTCTATACACTTTTATGGGAAAGGAGGGGGTGGCAACAGCCTATAATCACCTTACTCAATTTGCATGTAAAATAACGGAAAATGAAGGTTGTCAAATGATAGGGGGGAGGGGGGGGGGGAGATCTTGCACAATGTTACAAGATTTACCGGATCTTGCACAATCACTCGAAATCGCGTATCATCAAGTATTTTACCTACGGTTGAAAAGGAAAACCCAGAGAGATTCCGAATTAAATGCTATTGTCAGCTATTCTAATTATAGGTGGTATGACGTGTACCAGAGTATATAAACCCCTGCTTCCCCCTAAAACAGCGGAACCGTTTGGCTATCTGCTTCTGTCCTCCTCCAAGTATGGGGGTGGATTGGAAGTGGGTCCTTTCACGCAGGAAGTAAGTTTAAAACCGTACTACATGCTTACTTCGTAACCTCCCTGGATTTTCGCATTCAGGGTCAGTTCCCGGTTCTTGGGCCCTCGCCGTAGCGACCCCGCTGTCGCTTTCTAAGTGCTAGGGGTTGGTGAGGATCACCCAGGGACCACAACACAGCCCACAGTCGTGGACGTTGTTTTTTTTTAATGATTCGCCGTGATCTTGAGTTGTGTTTGTGGTTCTGGGTACTTTCAACATTCGATTGTAAACAAGGTAGGTAGGCCTAGATCTATTTTTGCTAGGATACGAAGTCCTAATTTTTCTTGCCAATATATTTTACAGTTTGAACAATTTTAACGGATAATTTTGTTTCACAAAATAATGAACTCTGAGCAAGTATTTTGTTCTTTATGAAAATAAATATGTGGGGAAGTGAGACCATGCGAAATTTGTGGTAAGTATAATTTCACGACAGTCCTGCTGGAAGAAATGTGACAACACGTAAGTATATGAAAAGGGGAGGTTACGAAGGCAGGCCTAGAGGTTCAGTATTTGAACTTACTGCTGTGTGATCCGTAGCAGATCGCTGGGATGTCAAATTTATGTTTAAAGTTTGTTGCCAAGGACGTGCACTGTGTTTGACAACAAACATTTAAATATTGATTTGACTTTCGATGCTTCTGTGTATTCTGTCGAGCTGACGATTTTTCCTGGACAGTTTTTGATATTAAAAGAAGATTGAACATTTTAGTTGTGTTGTGTATGAGATATATGTTTAAGGTTTGATTTGTCAACGGAGTCGCAAATTTTTAAAAGTGTATATTTTATGATACGACATGCTCAAATATGGCTCAATAGGCCTAGTTTTGGTGGGTTTATTTTAATTGATAGGGCTGTTCAAAACGATACGTATTGCATTTCTTATGCCACGATTCAATATTTTCAATACGATACATTTTACAAAAGAAACCAATAATAACTGAAGAAAAGTTTAATTCCGAAGGTTCACAGTCTGTCGGATCCTTATCGGACGTCATAATTTTGTCCCTCGTGCATATAAAAATAATAAATCAGGTCAAGCAAGGTGTATTTTACCAAACCCGATTTTAAAAAAAACACCAAAAAACGTATCTAACCGAAGATCGAGGCAATGAATCGAACATTGAACAGAGCGTTTAAATATTGAAGAGTATCGATATTTCGGTGAGTTGTTCCAGTCTTATTTTTTCATTGATTTCTAAAGCCATTAATTATTCAAAGTGAACAGATTTTATTGAAAATTTTATCAATGTACATATTACCAAAAGTACAACCGCCATCTGAGCAAACAACGTGATTTACGTTTAGTTGTGTAGTCATGATTGGAAAGCAGTGATTCCAGTTGCGTACAAACATATTACATGTAGAAGACGTGTGAAAACCGACTCAAACTAGACCAAACTTGTTTTCCCACCAGTGCTCTACGGCTGTTGTTGTAATTAAAAGGTTTATATAACGCCCTATCAACGTTAGTTTTCTAAAGCGCTTTACAAATGTGAGAGAAAAGTATAAAATCGATGTGCACATACACGTGAATAAAATATTCAGTGTCAAAGAATGCATAGTTATTAATATATAGCGCCAAATGTAATGATATAATTACCCTAATTACATATAAAACAATTTAAAACAACCCTTAGGAATAATGAGATACATAGAAAGGACATAAGTATAATAACAAACTACAGTTCAAATAGCAACTCAAGTTTTTGTTTGTTTGTTGTTGTTTTTATACATGTAACTATAGGAATCTAGATTAGTTAGAACTTAAAATTTAATTAATGTAATATATTTTAAAAGTTTCTCATTAGTTATCTACATGTATCTTGTAATGAACAAAACATTTCTTCCGGGTATGAACTCACAAAGGGTCAACCAAGAAATTGTTTAAAATGCCAAATAGTCCTCAAACTATCGCTGACGTTTTAAGGGGGGGGGGGGGGGGGGGGGGGGGGGGGGGGGGGTCTGCGACTATCTCAAAGTTACAGGAAGTAATTTTTATTAAAATTCCCTGAGAATTGTGGTCACCGCAGAAAAAAAGTGGATGAATTTTAATAAATTTCATTTCATACATTTATTATTATTTTGTCAGGGACGTAAAACTCGATCACCAATGATATATATAACCAGAAACAAAAGAACATGTGAATTATGTAACCTTAATTGTGTTGAAGATGAATTTCATTTCCTTACTGATTGCCCATTCTATGTTGAAGAGAGAAATATATTTTTTAATGGTATATACAAGCTCAACAAAATTTTTATATATCTAACAAATAAGGACAAATTTACTTGGTTGATGATTAATGAAGACAAACCAGTAATTGTCAAATTGAGTGAACATTTAGTGCAAACTTTCAGAAAAAGAAGTAATACTTTAAAACTGCAAAAATCATTATAGTTTATTATTCATATATTGGTATAATACTGATACTGTCCATCTACTTGTATATATACATGATTAGCAATTCATATATGTATGTACTTGTTTCCCCAACATGCTGCATCCACACGCAGTTTGCAGTCTCTGTAACCTGTAGTTAATGTTGTAAACTTTCTTTCTTTTTTGAATTTCCTTCTTTATAAACTGTCTTACTGTTATGCCCTCTGGGCCCAAAATTGGAATAAACTTATCTTATCTTATCTTATCTATAACCCCAACTGTCAATTGAAGTTTTTTTTTTTTTTTTATAATTTATTTATTTTTTTGGTTTCATACAATACATCAAACACTTACACAAACATACCTTTCATACATGCATACATCTCCCTGTGGTTTAGGTTACTTGCTGTACAATAGTGAAAGTAATAATAATAACAATAATACATGTACTAAAAATAATGACAAGTACATGTAGTAATAATTAATCAATTGCAAAAATATTTTCCCACTTCATCCATATTTTATCAAAGTTATGTATTTTAAATGCTTGAATTGCAGCATATTTCTCTACATGATATTTAAACTTTAAGTGACATAGTAATCTAACAAGATTTGGTTCTTTATTCTGCATTAAACAGATAAATATGTATTGTTTAGCATATAAAATTATAAAGTTTATGGCTTTATTATTTAAAGACAGTGGAATTTCACCAAATATTATATTTGACACATTAAAACCAATTCTTTCTGAAATTTTTCTATATATATGAAGACTTAACTCACTCCACAATGTTTGGGTCTTATTACACGAAGTAAAAATATGTGTTATTGTTTCAATATTACTTGTACAAAATCTACAGAGATCATCTGTTTTAACACTAATGTTTTTCAAATAATAACCAACAGGAAGAATTCTATGTAAAATTCTAAACTGTAGCCACTGAACAGAAGAATCACTAGATGTTTTGAAACAAATTTTAAACAGATCTTGCACTGAAATATCATCTACTCCATATGAAGATAGTTCAGTTTTCCACTTGCCCATAGAAGTTGGGATATCTTCTTTTGCATTTAAAATATTGTAAATAATATTAGAACATCTTTCATGTAATAAAACTGGTTCAAAAAATATAGGCATACATGGATTAACATTTTGTTTGGTTGAGTGTCTATCAATTGACAGACGTTTTAAATATTTTGAAATTGCAGTAATAATGCTATTGTATTTCATTACACATACTTCTTGAAGATTGTATAAACACTGAAATTTTTCTATGGTATGGAAGTTACAATCAGTATCAAAAAAATCTTGAACAGCTTTAATCCCCTTTTCATACCATTTCTCATAAAACACAGGTTTTCCCGCAATTCTAATATTAGAATTGTACCACACTGGAATATTATGAAAATTATTTTTAATATTTGGAAGATTTTGACTAGTCTTCAAATAAAAAAACCAAGCATTAAAAACATCCTTCCAAAAAACATTGCTTTTAACACATAATTGTTCCACAATAAAACTATCTCCAAAGTCATATAATTTCTTTAAAATATCATTTCCATACATGGCAAAAAAAATATTCATCCATGGTTTCTGACAGTTGGACCTAGTAAGCCTTTTAATCCAAGAGCATTTCAATGATGTAATAAAATTGCTTATATCAACCATCTTGATACCACCCAATAGATAGTCTTGTGTTATCACAGACCTCTTAACTTTATCTACACTAGATTTCCATAGGAATTCAAAAATAATTTTGTATAAATAAGAGATTGTTTCTTTCTTTGGAGTAGGAAGGGATATAAACAAATGATTCAATTTTGGAATAAGCAAGGTTTTAATGACAGTAGCCCGCCCAATGGGAGTAAGAATCCTTCTTTTCCACTGTTCAGTAAGAGCAACGATTTTTGGTATTTGAATTCCGAAATTTATATCTTCAATTTCTGTAAGGTCAACTGAAAAATTAATACCCAATAAATTAAAAGTTGTTGATCCCCAATCTAATTTCCATCTTGTATGGTGAAAAACTTGATCTGAAAATTTCTTTGAACCAATCCAAACAATTTTTGTTTTAGAAGAATTAATCCTTAGACCAGAAAAACTGGAAAAAAATTCTATCGTATCTAGAGCTGCAAAAAGCGATTTAGGTGATCCGTCAAGGGCTAGTGAAGAATCATCTGCATATTGCGATATTTTGTGTTCTGTGTTTTCTATACATATGCCTTTTATACTTTTGTTTTGTTTAATTAATATTGCAAGAATTTCTGCACATAGAATGAATAAATAAGGTGCAATGGGATCACCCTGCCTACATCCCCTTTGTATATCAAACTGTTCAGATAAGAAGCCACTCTGTAAAACTGAGGCTCTGAAATTTGTGTTTAAGATTTTTATCCATTGAATAAAGTTTTCCCCAAAACCAAAATACTTTAAAACTTTATATATGAATGACCATGACATTGAGTCGAAGGCCTTTTCGAAATCAATGAGAACTAGAAGGCCTGGGATATTATTTCTTTCAGTGTATGACATAATATCATATATAAATCGAGTATTCTCCCCTATATATCTACCTTTTAAAAAACCAGACTGTGTATCGGATATTATATAATCCAAAACTTGTTTAATTCTAAAGCTGAGACAACCAGATATAATTTTGTATAATACATTTAAAAGTGTAATTGGTCGCCAGTTTTTTAAAAACTGTCTTGGTTTGTCCCCTTTAGGTAAGCATGAAATGATTCCTAGTCTTTGCGAAATAGGAAGTTCCCTCTTATGATATATACAATTAATAGCTCTAACAACATAATATTTAATGTCATTCCAAAAAAATTTAAAGAATTCAGTTGTATAACCATCGCTACCCGGGGATTTGTTGTTTTTCATATTTTTTAATACTTTAAGAACCTCTGCTTCTTCAATATCATCCTCCAGTTTTTTGGTTGCATGTGTATCTAACTTGGGAGAATTGTAATCTGAGATGATGCTTTCCAGGTCGACATTAATTAAGTTAAAATCATTATTAGTATATAAGGCTTCATAATATTTCTTGACACCTTCTAATATATCTGACTGATTGTAAATTGTACCAGTATCCAACTGAATTTTTTTGATAGTTTTATTTAAATAATTTCGGGATTCTAAATTACAAAAGTATTTTGAAGGTTTTTCCCCTTCCTCTATCCAACGTGCACGAGACCTTATCATGTGACCTTGTAGCTTTTCTTTTCTAATGTTTTCAAGAGCTGCTCTCTTCTCATCTAGAATATCAAAATCAATAGGAGAGTCAGACTCTAAAATTTCAATTTCGTCTAAAAGTTTCTTTTCTTTGATGTCTTTTTCTCTTTTCTTAAATGCTGAGTATGATATAGTAATTCCCCTAATTTCCATCATTAAAACCTCCAGAAATAAACTTTCATCAATATCGTTTTTGCACTGAAAATTTATATTATCTATGTTATCCAAATATTGGCTAGTAACAGATTGAATAGTTTCTTTGACCTTCATAACATATTTTTTGTCTGTTAATAAATTGTTATTAAATTTCCAAAGGCCACGCCCTCTTGTAAAGGGATTAAATTTTAATTCAAGAATAACAACAGAATGATCAGATCTATATCCTGGCTTTATGGTACAGTTTTCAACCAAATTTGACAAACTATCAGATACAAGAAAGTAGTCAAGGCGACTTTGTTTTAAGGGATTTTTTTTCCGCCATGTATAAGCTTTTTTATCTGGATTTAGCACTCTGTAGTAATCTAAAAGTTGTAAATCGTCCATGATTTCTAGAACTTTAGCACGTGCTTTGGGATTATTGATTCCACAATAGTTATAAGTATCCAGTGAAGGGTTTAATGTGAGGTTAAAGTCACCACATAGAATAAAATATTCATTGTCATATTCCAAGAAAATATTTCGTACATTTTCGTAAAATTGAGGGTTATCAGTATTAGGCCCGTATATATTAATAAGAGTTACTTTGTTTTCTTCAATTGTCATATCAAGTGCAAGTAAATTACCTTCACAATCCCTTTTTACACCATGAATTTTAAACTCAAAATTATTATTGAACAAGATGCACACACCCCTTGAGTTTGACATATAAGAATTAAAAATACATTTGTATCCCCACTGTGATTCAATATATGGTTCACATTCAGAAATAAAATGAGTATCTTGTAGACATATAATAGAAAAACGCTTTTGTTTCAAGTAATTAATAACATCTTTACGTTTAGATGGAGTTGCCAGCCCCTGACAGTTCACTGTGGCTATTAAAATATTTTCAGACAACGACATCGCAGAAAAATAAGTAAAACAACTAAACATCTAGACATTTTCAGCAAGTAACTTACCCGTCCATCGTTTACCCATTCACACACACTAACACTCACATAATAACACAAACACATGTAAACAATTTGTATCGGTTCGATGATCCCGATCCCGGTCCTGTCGCTCATCAGATAATGGTATTTCAAACCCGATCCAAATTTGTTGCTCCCGCATGTAAATTTAAAGTTTGTTTAGCTTTCTACAGGGTAACAGGCTGTGTCCATAATATCGAACTTGTGTCGAACACCTTTCTGGTCCAACCCGAAAATTTTTCCGTTGTAGTACCAGGCACTCTGGATTTTCTCGTCGTTGTTGAGATCTCTTAGTAATTGAGAGTTCATCTGTGTTATATGATCGAACATCTTGAATCGTCTTTTGACTTCTTCCTTAGACCTGTTTCGAATAACTGTAATTTTAGATTCTGAGTTTTTGAATTTTGCAATTACTGGTCTGATTTTTCCTTTCGCCCCTGGAATTCTGTGAATGGCTAAAATATCAGCGGGGTCGATGGTCACTTTCGCTGCTTCCTTCATTATGACACACAGTTCTTCTCGAAGGTTTTCTTGTGGTTTCTCCTTCCATCCTAGAAATTTTATATTGTTTTTCTGAGAGTACTGCTGGTTGTGATTAGCGAGGGTCAACGCTGATTCCGTCAGGGATCGATATCTTTTCATCGTGCTCTGTAATGATCTCAATTCTTTAAGGTGTTCTTGAAACTTCTCTCTTATGTTTATTAAGTCCATATTCACCCCATCTTCAATTTCTTTAGTTTTCGACACAAACGTTTTTACTTTTTGGTCGACTCTGCTTTCAAATTCGTCTTTCACCTGAGCTTTCACGCTTTCAATGACTTCTTTTGTTAGTGTCTCTTTAACATCCGAGATGATTTCATTTTTTATTTCTCCCTTCATTTCTGACATAATCACTGCAACTATGCTTTTGATATCGTCTTTCTTTACCATAGATTCCCTGATCTCTGTTAGGCTTTCATGAATTCTTTTTAACTCACCCGATATGTCGGCACCTGGAGACATGGGTGTCGTGGGTTCTGCGTCGGAACTACTAGTCCGTTGTTGTAGCCTTTTGTCCGAGACATTCGTACTTCTTAAAGTTCTTATAGATGATGGTACCGAATCTATCTTCAGTTGACTCTGTACCAACCTTTTCTCCAGAGATTTTCCGCTGCGATCTACTTGTTTCTCATTCTTTTTCTCTGTTTTCTCTTTCCCGTCCATGTTCTCCGATATTCCAGTGAGTAGATCTCTGCTCACGATGATTTTTAAACTTCAAGGAATACGAAGTCAATACCGCAAAGAATACCACAGAAATTCCACAGAAACATGCACAAATCGGTCTTTTATTTGATTAGGCGTCTTTTGAAG
This sequence comes from Ostrea edulis, assembly GCF_947568905.1. NCBI lineage: Eukaryota > Metazoa > Mollusca > Bivalvia > Ostreida > Ostreidae > Ostrea > Ostrea edulis. Next base: position 16,639,149 of record NC_079168.1, read on the forward strand.
CTTTTATAAAGTTTTTGAGAAACAAAATCGAATTTTTAGCGGAGCGCTCAAAAGTACGTCAGCCTACTGCCATCACGTGACCGGAATCTCCGAATCCTGTCAATTGAAGTTTGTTCTATAACGCCATGTGCGTATGCGAGTAGTGCAGGTTCGCGAGTTTGGCAGGCCTAGGCAAAAAGAAGAGTTAAAGTGTTTGATTTAAGAATATACAAAGCAAGTCTTTAAATTCCCTCTTCAAGGAGTCGAGGTATCAACTACAGATTAATGTGCAAACATTTCAAATCGTAACCTGCAGTTCAAAGTTCTAGAAAATCTTTAATAATCGTCTTCTCGAGAACCACAGGGCTAAAATCTGCCAAATAAACAAGAAAGCATTCTCTTGTAGATTCCGATTTGTTTACGTCATGACTTTCTGAACCAGGATGGGGACACAAAAGTGTAAAGTTACATTGGAGTATCAAAAGATCTTTCTCCATTAGAGACAAGTATATAGTTTATGGAGTTAATCAGGTATCTTCATGCAGTGCAGATCCAAGCTTGTTCCCCAGGCTACAGGCACATGACTTTTGCACCCACACTCCCTTTGTTCCACCACCCCATTTTGACCACCTTTTAATATATGTTTTCCCTTCCTCATATGAATAATATGTTTGTAAGCATGCTAAAATATCATTAAACGTGAAAGGTACTTTTTTCTAGAGAGAGTAATAATATAATAATAATAATGTCCTTTATTTAAACAGGATAGCACAATTAGTTTAAAACTAGTTTACATTGTGGTCCTGAAAACATATATACAGACAGCAGTATTATACAGATACAATATAAAATAGTATATGAAGGTATGTTGTATACATACATGTATGCTATTTACAAATTTAAAACTGAAAATAAAACAAAATAAATAAATAAACAAATAAAAATAAAACTGAAAATAATCAAAAACAAATCTATATGGTTTTAATTTCCCGAATGAAAAAATTTCTAAGATAAGCAGATTTAAAAGTTTCCAATGTTGGGTGATATTTTAAGAATTCTGGCATATTATTCCATAACTGCGAACCGTAAAGTGTAAAAGATCTTCTAAAATATTGTGTCTTTGCTCTTTGGATATATAATGAATTACTTTGACTTAATCTGGTAGATCTACTGCTAATTTCATGAACATACTGAACAACATCTAAATAATCGGGGGTTAGACTATGTAACTTTAAAGACAAGAATGATAGTTCTATATACAAAATAGTCTGACAGAGGCATCCATCTAAGTTGCTGCATCATTTCTGTTGTAGGTGTATAAAAATTTCTATTTAAAATCACTCTAGCAGTGAAAATATATGTATTCTTAATCAAGTATCCTGGCCTCAGAGGACAAGGCGTTCCAGTCCCTCACCGTATTTATAAAGAAATAGTATATTTGTAGATGGTATAGCGAAGGCATATTGTTTTAAGTGCCTGGACTGTCGGGGAAGTGGTTTGAAATACTTGCCTTCATCTACTGCTACTATTTCTGTGGTGATCTAGCCTTGCGTCTTTCCCGTGCGACTGTAAACTCTGTCACTTCTCCCACACTTCATTGGTTTCTGTTGCTACCCATCACATTGCTGGTCTTTTCTGTAGTAATACAGCGACTGAGTATCTCACTAGGGATTTGTACACCTTCTCTTTGATTTTATGAGATGCTTTTCTGTAGTAATACAGTGACTGAGTATTCAGACTGAATATCTCACTAGGGATTTGTACACCTTCTCTTTGATTTTATGAGATGCTTTTCTGTAGTAATACAGCGACTGAGTATTCAGACTGAATATCTCACTAGGGATTTGTACACCTTCTCTTTGATTTTATGAGATGAGATGTTTAAGTTGCGCCTAGGTATTCTGTTGGCTTTGTTAGATGTTATTCATCATGCGAGTTCCCCAAACAGTGGAGAGAGATGTTACATGCAGCCTTGGTATTTCGTGAGTTGGGGTGTGGTTGTGGAGAGTGTAATTATACAAAATTGGCTACCTTTTTCGGATATATTGAATTCTGTGCATTTGTCTGGATGATATTCAATTTTCCGATTGTTTCCCCAATATTTTTTTTTAATTTTTTTTTGTGTATAGGTATGGCACGCCAAATTCACAAAAATGAGCTAAACATAGTTTCACAGTTGATAAACTAGGATTATCGACTGTAAACTATAGTTTACGAACTGTAAACTATAGTTAACGATTCGTTAACTACAGTTTTCATCCGTAAAACTATATTTAACGGTTGTAAACTATAGTTTACAAATGCTAATCCAAGTTTATCTGTCTTTAAATAAACGTTAACAATAGATTTTGCTGATAAATACATTCACATTTGTAAACTATAATTTACATTCGTTAACTATAGTTCACAATTTTTAATCCTAGTTTCACAAATTGCAATACTATATTTATTAGATAAACTATGACTTGTAAACCGTAGTTTACAATCGTGAAACCGTATTTATCAGATAAACTATGTTTTGCAATCGCTAATGATTGTTTTCATTGTTAATTATAGTTTACGCTTGTGAAACATAGATTATCTGTTAACTCATCGTCGCAAACCACGGGTTATTGTTTCATTCTATTTCACAAACGTTTGTGAAATAGAATGAAACAATAACCTGTGGTTTGCGACGATGCTGTTAACTATGGTTTACAGATGTGAAATATAGATTAACGTCGTTAACTATAGTTTACGGTCCGTAAACTATAGTTTACAGTCGATAAACCTAGTTTATCAACTGTGAAACTATGTTTACCTCATTTTTGTGAATTTGGCGTGCCATATATAGGTATTCCTTTAGTATTTTGCTGTCCTTTTCTGTTTTAATGGTGATATAATGGTATTATGGGCGAAGCGTCTGACTATAGAGTGGAGATTGAGAGCTAGGCAAGTCAATGGTGTAGAAGAGAAATAGACTAGGTCCAAGAAGAGAGCTCTGAAGTACTCCAGAATCTACATTTGTTTCGTCCGAGTTCCCTTTCTACAACTACCACATGTTGTCGGTCTCATGAGCATCTCTGTTTTTACACTTCCATATATCGATTTAATTAATGTAGTAATAAACTCTGTAATACTTTATCAACAGCCTTAGAGAAATCAAGGACACGTGCATGAAAGTAAGTCTGTTGTTTTCTCAGGCCCAGAGTTTTAGTTAGGTCGTTTATAAATACACGCTGCAAGCAGTTGCGTTTCACATGATATACCACGATGCAACAGATCGAGGATGTTGTGGTTTTCAGTATGACCCATTACTGTGACTATGTGGTTAACTATGTTTCAGCACACACGTAAAATGCACGCCATGGTTCAAGAGCCAATACCGATTATAATTTTAAACATACCATGGATTATACATAATGGAGGAATCTCAACACTCGTATAACGTCAACAAAAACGTTACTAAGCAATTTAATGCAAGGGGGTGGGGTGGGGTGGGGTTAAAACCAGAATTTTACAATTCCTAATTACAAATAAGAATCAACCAATGATAGATAGGTGACTTAGCTATGAATGAAATATTCCTTTTAGAAAATGTGTCTAAAATTTACTCTACGGATGAAGGACACAAAATTCCGTCGAAAATGGACATGCACTGTGACAGATTTAGCGAGTTATTTCACTCAGGCAAAATTTCTTTAAGTACATACCCTAGAGAGTAGTATATGGGCATACAATTACCAACGTCTGAAAATGGGCCAAATTTGACCCTTATTGTACCTTCTTCTTTTCTTAGAAAGACCATGATTAGAATTGAAAAATAGGCTATGCCTGCTGCCCGATCCCATTCACTTTGTGAAAACATAGTTTAAATAAAATAAAAATAACGTAGAAAAGTTGGAGACTCATTTGAGGGTCAACGAAGAAGACAACCACACAAATTTAGACATAAAAACTAGAGCAAAGCTCGTTGCAAAGCAACGAGAAGTCTTCCGTCGGAGCTGTGTGACATAAAAACCTTGACCATGTCCTTGGGTCAGTTCCTAATGCAGCCTCAGTTAACATGAAAATCTGTTGTAAGTATGAAATCTAAATGTTTCTTCGTTACTTGATATGGCCAGGACAGGGTTTGTATTTTCTACAAAATTATGATAGCATAATATTCAGACTGAAGAGAATAATTCATCGAGTTTGAATTATTTATACATACAAATCAAATAACTTGCTCTCAAATCTTGAATATTTTATTAAACTTTAATATCTATCTGCGTAAATACATGTAGCTATATTATGTACACAGTGCGCACAGAAGTCGCGTATGAATTTCACGCCAGGGGCACGTGCCGAACTTACATAATTTGGACCAGGAGTTCTGAATCAATGTTTAATCAAAGTCACTGTTTTTAAACAATAAAACAACAAATCATTTGAAATGAGACTGGTCGGCCATGGGTTTCTGAATATTCTATACGCATGTTTAGATTTGGTTTAATCATGATTATAAACTATTGATTTCAAAACATGTTCAGAAATAATTCGTTATGTTTGTAAAATGTATCCATTTTCTTTTTCAAAACAAATAATTTGAGTAGAGCTTGTGTATTCAGTTAAAGTAGTGTGAAATCACAGATCGCTAGTCCAGTAGCGATGAATATCCGATATTAAACACACATTCAATTAGACATGATTGAGAAACGAACTGTATATTAAATTGCAGATTTTAAAATTGATTCCTGACTTAATGCACTAGAGTTTTGAATTTAAAACAAATCAAACGTAAGATCAGAGACGTATAAACAAGTATATACATCCCCGGAAAGACTGAATTATTCGAAAAATCCAATATGATCAAAAACATAACATTCTGTGTTATATTTAGGACGACAATGTTTGCTTTGTGTACATGCCCTGGTTCACACGCGATGGTTCCTCGAGGCGGTTACGTAATTGTAAACAAAAACAAACTCCGAGGTGTATGAAAGATGCGTGTAGTTAATGACTGAGTTATTCTATGCTTGAAGGTTTGTTTCTTCAATTAAATATATCGTTGTTTTAATAACAAACGTAGAAGAGATAACCTTTTTCTTTTTTTTCTTTGGAACGATTGTATATATTAAAGCTACTAAATAATAAAAAGAAGAAAGTTGTCGATAGATGATTTTTAAAGGAACCATAGATCACGTTAAAACCTTATTTTAAAAGAATATTAGCATTTCATGAAGTCAGATTTATCAATTAAAGCAAGTTTATTTAAGTTATACGCATATTTTCCCCCTTCACCTACCTAATGATACGGTTACCTGTTTGCGGGTCAAGCTTTTTACTCATATATAACACAATACTCGAGCAAAATATTATGTTTATAGATCAATAAGATGTTAAAGAACAACTTTTCCAGCGAAAGCCATATCGAAATATTTACCGTTTTTGAGTTATAAAGCAAAACCTTAGAAGATCCCCAGATCCCTAATTGAAGGGGCCAGCCCTTTTTTTAGGGATATCAAAAGAAAGCTCTTAACATTTTGCACAACTTTTGTTCTACACGTCTTAACAAAATATTTTTAGTTTAAAAGATACAAAGGAAAATATGTGTAATTGTTTGCTCCTTTAGGCGTCCTAATTTTTTAACCCTGTCAACCACCATTTCAAACGCTGTAATAAAAAAAAACGATGTGCACAACTACAATGCTCCTACTTTTAATTTTCAAAGCATTTTCTGCTCAAGCTTATACAGTCTCGGAGCCTTTGTCTGGAAACCAAAGCCCCTAAAATTTCATTCAAAGGGGAATAACTCGTGAACAGAAGGGAATTTCTGAAATGTAGTACATGATTTTAAAATTGTTCTGTAAAGTTTATAAACCCTGAAAATTTGAGTAAAATCCATGCAGAAATGAGCGAGATATGAAGCTTCAAAGTTAGCGTCTAGGGAAGAAGAAAAAAAGAATAATAAGAATAATCTTAACCAGCACAATCAGTAGAAGTTGTTACCAGAAGTTGTTACGGAAGACCTTAACAAGTAACTTTTACAGATTGCCCAAAGTACATAGAGATATTAAGATTTGTTAAATATACACTGCTACATTAAACATCAAAACTGAACAGCTTTGAAATGACGCCCAATAATAGCAGAACCAACTTCTGCTCAAGAGACTTAGTAATTCATTAGATCTAATTTTGTACAGAACAGTTCCCAGCTTTACTCCGGTGACTTGGACTTCCTCAGACATAGTGCATGTAACAGAATCAGAACCACCCGATACTAACAATCAGGGTATCATACCGTATCAAATAATACAGTAGTGATATACCCAAATCTGGTATCAAATAATACAGTAGTGATTATAATATACCCAAATCAGGGTATCAAATAATACAGTAGTGATTATAATATACCCAAATCTGGTATCAAATAATACAGTAGTGATTATAATATACCCAAATCTGGGTATCAAATAATACAGTAGTGATTATAATATACCCAAATCTGGTATTAAATAATATAGTAGTGATTATAATATACCCAAATCTGGGTATCAAATAATACAGTAGTGATTATAATATACCCAAATCTGGTATTAAATGATACAGTAGTGATTATAATATACCCAAATCTGGTATCAAATAATACAGTAGTGATTATAATATACCCAAATCTGGTATTAAATGATACAGTAGTGATTATAATATACCCAAATCTGGTATTAAATGATACCTTGAAGGTGATTATAATATACCCAAATCTGGTATCAAATAATACAGTAGTGATTATAATATACCCAAATCTGGTATTAAATGATACAGTAGTGATTATAATATACCCAAATCTGGTATTAAATGATACCTTGAAGGTGATTATAATATACCCAAATCTGGTATCAAATAATACAGTAGTGATTATAATATACCCAAATCTGGGTATCAAATAATACAGTAGTGATTATAATATACCCAAATCTGGTATTAAATGATACAGTAGTGATTATAATATACCCAAATCTGGTATTAAATGATACAGTAGTGATTATAATATACCCAAATCTGGTATCAAATAATACAGTAGTGATTATAATATACCCAAATCTGGGTATCAAATAATACAGTAGTGATTATAATATACCCAAATCTGGTATTAAATGATACAGTAGTGATTATAATATACCCAAATCTGGTATCAAATAATACAGTAGTGATTATAATATACCCAAATCTGGTATCAAATAATACAGTAGTGATTATAATATACCCAAATCTGGTATTAAATGATACAGTAGTGATTATAATATACCCAAACCTGGTATTAAAGGGACTGGTTCACGTTTTTTGAAAGAAATATTTATCATTTTTGATGTTGAAAATTAAAAATATAACTCATTTAATGTTGACAACCAAAATTTGGACAGTCTGAATGCAAGGATAAGAGCAGTATTTTAGCTTTGATTCTGTGTTATGTAAACAAAGACTCGAGTCTTTTTATGTAAACAAACAAACCAGTGAAACGTTAATTTTTGTAATTTAAAGCATCTTCATTTTGTACAATCACAAATTTTAACTTTTAAATGATACGTTTTACTTAAAGTATACTTGAAATATGATATATCTAATAAACTTGGATCAATATCCCTTTATTTTGAAAACTTCGTAAACAATAACACACTTCAATCTTTGTTTTCAAAACAAATAATAAACTCTCTATAATGAGCTTCTGTCTTGATGAATAACCTTAATTTTTTTGTGAAACCTTCTAAACATATTAGACTATAGATTTTGATCATTTAAAGTGAAAAACAAAATTTGAGGGGAAATCGTGAATCAGTCCCTTTAAATGATACAGTAGTGATTATAATATACCCAAATCTGGGTATCAAATAATATACCCAAATCTGGTATCAAATAATACAGTAGTGATTATAATATACCCAAATCTGGTGTTAAATGATACAGTAGTGATTATAATATACCCAAATCTGGTATCAAATAATACAGTAGTGATTATAATATACCCAAATCTGATATCAAATAATACAGTAGTGATTATAATATACCCAAATCTGGTATCAAATAATACAGTAGTGATTATAATATACCCAAATCTGGTGTTAAATGATACCTTGAAGATGATTATGATATACCCAAATAGGGGCATCAATACCAGATCAGGTACAAAATAAATTGTCGTCCATCCATTCCAAATACTGAAAGTTGGAAATGTTTGTAGTTGATGACAGAACAACATATTTTATATAAATAGATTTATTTAAATTTTCATGGACAAACATACATAATACAGGTATATCTATTTTTGGAATATATTGTATTGGAAATAAGAATAATGGATACTTCAGAATGCATGTTAACTGTCATGTCAATTTTTTTTATGCTTCTTTAGACTTACCAGTGTTGAGATAAGACTGATTTTTGAGCAAATCCTATGCCATGTAGTCAAAATGAAAGATATCTGGTGTAGACTAATATATTTGAAGAAGAATATAATGCACTCTAGCTTACTTGACAAGTCTTTAGTCTTAACAAATACATTTATCTGCTGGTATATGTGCTAAAAATGGTGTTACATACTTTGTACATCAATAAAAAAAAATCAAAAGTTTATCACAATGCACTTACACTGAAAGATGATTTTAAAAAACCAACAAAGCAATTGTCTCGACTAATTTATAAAAAATCCATTGTCAAATTGTATTTGAACATGGAAATTAAAAGTTTTCAAAATGGTGATTGAATGTGGCACCCTCTTGTTTGTTGAGATTAGTGCAGGCCCCATCAAGATTGTTGGTCATATTTGGTGGCCCACAGCTGAACACACCAAAGGTACGTACCTGTAATTACAACAAGTCACAGGTAAAACATTAAACCAGAAAGTGCAAAGTACTGTCTCGCATTCAACATCGAAAGTGTCAGGGAAAATGTGGTAAAAATTTGTCACATACTTTTGGATGTTCCATCTTGACTGATTTCAAGAAATCCTGAAAGTTTGGTCGTCCAAAATGGGTGACAGCACTTAAGCCAGTAAAAAGACTCTTCCCTGCCACCTTCTGGAAATGGCGCTCGCAAATGTACTGAAAAAAACCCACCACACATTAAAATGCAATAGATAAATTATAATTTACACAAATAAATAGAAGGATCTTTGCGCATTGTACAGCAGCTTTTGTTGTATTTGATAGAATATTCATTCACTATAACAATTTAATAGTACTTACCAACATGGTGGTTCTTAAATCAAACTTTTCCTTGAACTGTGTCACAAATATATGAGTGTCCATAAACTGATTGCTATCCACATTTTCCACATCACGGATGATATCCGTCATCCACTCAAACTGCTTCTGGGTACGCGTCACCCACAAAAAGTACACCTGGAAGAATAAGTAAACATCATTTATTAAATCTTTACAGCACCACAGAAACAATTTCAAGGGAGATAACTGTTTCTTACATATTATGATTCAATTATGACTTTTACTTTGAACTCCACAAAATGCCTAGTTAGAGAGCTTGATGCAATGCTTTATGTCGCTTAACTTAGATAATGACACAAACCTTTCTACAGGGGAATCTTAGATCAGCAATCTTTGATTTGTGAACAATGTCTTTCAAGATGGAAGCAAACGGTGTGACTCCAATACCCCCTCCTACTAACACAGCCACTTCATATCTATACCAATCTTGGTGGCCTTCTCCATAGGGCCCATCCACATAGACCTGTATCCACAACAGCATTACATATACTGGTATCAGTTAAAATCATCAGGGATAGATAATATAATGATTTACTGTGTACGATCATTGTTCGTGGGGGTTGTTTGTGGGTAACCAAAAGTTTACTGGTTTTGTGGGGATGTAATTTTGTGGTTAACTTTCACCCTCAAACTAATCGACGCTTATCTAACCAGTTAATTGACATCCATGTGAAAACTGCACAGAAAACTGACACATAACAAAGACACTTTGAAAATCCTTCGTGTTGGACTGTAATTTGATTATAAGTGTGTCTGCATAATTATAATGGAACACTGACTGTTTGTATTTACAATGTACAGCAAAAGAATTAACTAAATTTAAAATCTTTTTTTCTGAAATAACTTAATTATTGTCTTTATAAAATCAACAATGTGACAGATAATTGTCTATAGATAAATGTACATAAAAGAATCCACCATTAAAAGTGTGTATCATTGTTTTTGAGGATGTAAATTAATTCATGGGAAGGGGTCCGTCACCCATGAAATCAAAAACACCTAAATCCCCAACGAACAATAATAACTCCACATTATTTGCCCCCTATATCTCATAAATAATTTTATAAATACACAGAGTGAAGTTGCTTAATAGCCCATGTTGACCAATATTGAAAGGAGAAATGCAATATTTCAAAACATTTTCCAGGATACTTCACACGGTTTATTTTAGTGTTGTATAAATGCCTTCAGATTTATGTTGTGTATCAGTTTTGCTGTCACGCATGCACAGAAGATAGAATTCAATCCTACAGTCACAAACTTCTTACACCCTGCATATATACATGAAAATAATTTCTACATTGACAAGACCCTTACACTAGGATAGGAAGATTTTCCCTCCAGATTGTCGGGGTCATACAGATTCCTAAGATTGTAGGTCCAGGGGCCAACAGCTCGGATATGAAGGCTGAGATATTCTTCGTGAGGAGCAGAGCTGATGGTGAAGGGATGGTACTCATTTTCTCCAAGTTCCAGACAGGCAATCCTGACCCACTGTCCAGATTTGTAGTCAAAAGTTGTGGGTCTCTGGAATACTAGTGCTGTTACATCTTTCAAAGACAAATGCATTCAATTATGTGAATGTACAGTGTATATTCCAATAAAAGAGTTTAAATTGACTATTGCAAGGAATATGCTGCATTGCAATTTGAGTTGTCTTAAATGTTGAATAATTTTCATTTGTTCATATAAAGCAAACTCTTTCGCTGGAAAATTGAAACGAAATGTTACTAATTCACTAATCCAATTTTATGGTATCTGTGTATACAATGTTAACTTACCAGAGGGAAGCAGTTCAGCTTTGACCACTCTGCACTCAATCTTCTTACGGCTGAGACTAATCAACTTGTCAATGATGAATATAAAGAGGGGTCCAATAAGATAAGTGTGTGTGATAGGAGCCTGCACCAGCCGTCCAAGGCCGTGCATTATCATGAAGATGTATAAAAAGATGTAGAGGTTGTGGGTATTCCAGAAAGCATTGAAGGCATTCCGGCGGGCGTAGGGCGTGGCAAACACGTACATGATTATGACAATCAGGGTCAAAATGACTCCTGTCAAACCTGTAAACAACATCAAGAAATTGTCACCTTTGATACTGACTATAGCAGGAACAGTCATTACATTACAAAATCTATTTAGAAGATATGTCCATTAAATTAACTCTGCAATAATAGATGTAGCATCTAGAAATAGTTTGTAGAGATACCCGTGATTGTTGTGTAGGTCCAGTAATGGAATGAGGCAAGAATATGGGTCCTGAAAAAAACAACCAGTTTTTCATTTACATTATCAATTGTAGTATACTAATTGAATTCTATAATACCTTTAGAATATAAAACGTACACAAAATTTAGTGGGATCCATCATTTAGAGCCCTGGCTTCTGAACCAAGAACACAAATTCATTTTTTTCACTAGAATATGAAACTCTATTGATCCAATATTCAGCAATAATAGCACAGCTGTTAGACTTGTGCTGAAATAAGTACACATACAAACTATTGTAACATGCAATCCTGTGGGGATCCGGGTTAAAATAGGTCCTCAGTACCCCTTGCTTGTCGTAAGAGGTGACTAAATGGGGCGGTCCTTCGGGTGAGACCGCAAAAACCGAGGTTCCGTGTCACAGCTGGTGTGGCACGATAAAGATCCCTCCCTGTTCAAAGGCCATAAGCGCGGAGCATAGCTAGGCCTAAATTTTCAGCCCTTCACTGCCAATGGTGACGTCTCCATATGAGTGAAAAATTCTCGGGCAGGACGTTAAACAATATACAATCAATGTAAAATGCAATTTGACTTTATCAGCATTCTTTATATTGTATAAACAAAGTTGCCATTTAGTCCTGCTGTATTGACGTCCTAGGAATGACGTCACAATACATCGTCCTAGGCTGTTCTGTTTCCATTTTGTTGATGCAGCAATACTGGCCCACATCATATAAAATTTATATTTTTTCTTTAGAATTATTCATCAAATAATATCAAACAAAGTTTACTAAATTAAATTATAAGGACTGTAAGTAATTTTTAGCCGAGTTGCGTAGCAAATTTCGGCTTTTAAATTGGCAAAGGATGGGCATCCAGTCGGGCGGGCGGCGTCCACAATTAGCTTGTCTGGTCTCTAACTTTCATACTTTTTGGTGCATCTTTGTGAGACTTACATAACATGATCACATCCAAAAGAAGGTTCCTATTTATTTTGAGGTCAAAAGGTCAAGGTCACTTTGTCACTAAATGCCATAGATTTGAGCTTGTCTGGTCTCTAACTTTCATACTACTTGGTGCGTCTTTGTCAGACTTCCACATTTTGATCACATCGAAAAGAGGAAGGTTCCTATTTATTTTGAGATCAAAAGGTCAAAGGTCAAGGTCTCTTTTTCACTATATACTGTAGATTTGAGCTTGCCTCTAACTTTTATACATGTACTTGCTGGTGCATGTTTATCAGACTTCAAATCCTGATAACATTCAAGATTCACGTTGCTTTTGAAATCCAAAGGTCAAGGTCATTATCACACTAAATACCTATTGCGGCCATTCAAAGCTTCATACTTATAAACTATATTAAATACTTGAATGTTTTTACTTTGTGAATGCAAGCATGCATAATTTTCCAAACTGTAACTCGGCCATACGCATCTTTGATGCGTTTTAGCGATTTTTACTCATTTTATACGATATACAGTATTTTGGGACAGTTTATGCCTTTTTTCATAAAAAGCTTCGCGTTTATAATGCGTAAACTGCCTCGACTTACTTTAAATCCTATAAAATGAGTAAAAATTACTTTCATTTTTTAAATAGGTATTCCAATAAACACTCAGATGCACTTACGCTCTGAAGTATTCCATGAAGTAGCAGTTGGCATCGCCTGATGTTTGGGTCGAAATATGATACAAATTTATTCCATGGCCAATCACATGTACAACTGAAATAAATAGAATTAGGGTAATTTCATAACTCGCATGGCAAAATTTCACTCATGAAATATAAAAGAAAATGAAACCGGTCTAACAACACTGTTTATTCTATAAAATGTTATTAACTCCATGCAACAGGATCTGATGAATATTTTGTGCCATAAACTAGTCAATATTCATGAATATATAAGGTGAAAATGTCAACTAATGCATTAATAATCATTGACCTGTTTACAAACAGCGATTCACAAATAAAAGTACGTTAATAAAAGTTGATTTACAAGAATTAGAGTATACTCTATACTAATATCAGATGTAAGACCCTTACATGTGGAGAACAAGGCCTGATATGCAATGAACTTGTGCAAGGCATGCATGGAATCCCAGGGAAAGAAGCGATGAAGGAAGGTTTCCCTGAAGAATGTAATCATGTTACGGCTCATGGTGATCAGTAGCGAGCAGTATGTGAACATCATGGCGCTAGCAGCACCTCTGGTGACAGTCACCCCATAACCGGCAATTCGTCGGAGTCCCCCAGTTTCACGTTCAAAGGAATAGTCTAATGAACAAAATCAAAGCATGTGATTAATGAAGCTATTGTGTAAATCAAGTTGATCTCACATAGAGTCTAAGAAATATCCAAGAAATTGGTAAGCACCTAGTAAAATTTTGTCACAATGAACAACTCACTTACTAGTCTTTATCAACCAGGTGTATACTAGCATGTTAATTAATTCATGATTTCAAATCATGAACACTATTCCCATAATTATCAAAATAAACTATAAATACTTTCAACTTATCTACTGGTACACATACTTATCCCATACGTTTCAATTTGCAATGAAAAATACCAGTCTCAGTATTAGCATGAAGAACGAATTCAAAAAACAAAATGTTCACAATCAACTTAACATACAAAAAGCTCTCTCCAAGAAGATTCCGAGGAGCACCAGAGTGAAGAGAGTTCCCCAGAAGATATCCAGTCGGTTGGAGGAGATGTAGCTAGTGATCTCATACATCTTTTGTGCAAATGGTGTCTTGGGGTACTCCTGTTGGTGGGTGGTCACGTGAACTACACTCTGCTGACGTTGCAAACCTTTTCCCTTTGAAGCACCTTTTCTAAAAATTTATTGACAAAACCATGCTATAGACCACATTAATACTAAAACCATGTTATAGAATACTAAAACCATGTCATAGACAACATTAATACTAAAACCATGTTATCGAATACTAAAACCATGTCATAGACAACATTAATACTAAAACCATGTTATAGAATACTAAAACCATGTCATAGACCACATTAATACTAAAACCATGTTATAGAATACTAAAACCATGTCATAGACCACATTAATACTAAAACCATGTTATAGAATACTAAAACCATGTCATAGACCACATTAATACTAAAACCATGTTATAGACCACATTAATACTAAAACCATGTTATAGAATACTAAAACCATGTCATAGACCACATTAATACTAAAACCATGTTATAGAATACTAAAACCATGTCATAGACCACATTAATACTAAAACCATGTTATAGACCACATTAATACTAAAACCATGTTATAAACAACATTAAAGGGAACGTAGGGTCAAAAATCAAATTTTGATATGTGAAAACTAGTACCATGCAGACAACAAAATCTAGCATAGAAAAAATAATTGCTGCTGATAACAAGATTTAATCTGTCATTTACACTGAAAACTGAGCTGAATGGGAGAATCTCTTATCATGGCGGCTGATGACGTGTATGCGGCAATTCATTACAACTGCTGTGCCTAGTACTAAATGGGTTACAGAGTATCTATGATCTAAATGTCGGGAGTTCAAGCGAAATTTTGCACTGTGGTCAAAGGAAAAGGAATACATGTATCTACCTTTTAGCATCCCTGATCTCCCCCCAAAACTATGAACATTGTGCAATAATTGGATACATAACCTTGGAAATGAATCTTTTGTTTTTGAACGGCATTTTGAGAAAGAGTCTTTTAAAGAGGATATCAGGGTAAGTATACCAGTTATATTTGCTTTTTACTCAGTAAATACTAATAATTCTTAATGTGTATAACCAGAGTTTATTTACAACAAACTTTTACTTATATAATAATTTTCTAATTTAATCTATCCTTATCCAGTGAACATTTTGTACAGGCTAAATATGAAGGGGTGGGTAAACACTGCTTTTTAAATATTCAAAGTTAAATTAATATCTATTTAAGTTAAGATATTGGGATACACACCAAAACCTATTAAAAAGAAGATGCAGTAACTGAAATATTTGATGGCAGCAAGCCTAAGAAATAAGAGAAAATAGCTCAAAAAGATGAGGAAAAGGAAAAGCAGGATACATGTAATACTTTCAAAAATCATCACAGCACTAGCACATTTTGTATTATACTATTGTTTTTAAAGAAATTGAAAATGTACAAGTAAACAAATGAAGTATAGTATATATGAAGTAAGTATATATAATTAATTAGTCATTATTTTTCAGCTAATTCATTTTCTTTTGGAAACCAATGAAAACTCATATGCAGAACCTATTGACCAACCTGGACTATCAGCATCTAAGGAAACAGGTAATTTGATGCACTTCTCTATTAAATGATTAACAAAGTTTTACAACCAAGGTCATTTTAATTCCCCCTGTGCAGTTAATCTTTCAAGTCTTGACATTTATACGTGGCAATTACTGCAGGGGTGTAGTGATAATCAACTGATTTGTGCTGTATACAGATTCACATTGTAAGATTCTCTTGTAAACAGATGTACTAATAAATCAGAAAGAGAGAAAACTACTATGAAAAATAAACTCTTTGTTGTGTGAAATACATGTACATGTACATGCACTTTCATGAAAATTTATTACTAAAGTTATAAATTAATAGTTTGATTTCATTTTTATATTTTCAGCTCAATGAAGACATGAATAGTGACAAAAATATCCCACTCTCAATCCATATTGAAGAATAAATCAACTTTGTGCAACATATACAGATAGAATTGCCCAGTCATTGTCCATCATATGTGCTAAGGAATGTTCAAGTGAAGAAGTGAAGATAATGAACAATCCTGTATAAAGAATACAAAATTAAAAGTTTAAGAATTAAGAGTGTCGTTTTCATCAATTTATCCCAATGCACTAGTGTTTTCATTTGAATCTGCTAATAATTCCTCTTCATTATAATCAGGCTCATATTGATATCCTTTGCATTCAGACATGATCAGATGCTTTCACTGAGAGGCAATTGCCCGGTATACGTCATAAACAGATGGGATTGTGGGAAATATCTTAAAGAGTGATAACTTTATCTTGCAAAATGGCAGCCTCCAGCAGATGGTGTGTAGCTATATTTAATAGCCGATTTCTACACAACAGATTACAATCAAATGGAAATAACCAGTGGACTTAATTACTAAATATTTAGTATTTGAAATGTGAAAATATTTTTTTATACCCTACGTTCCCTTTAATACTAAAACCATGTTATAGAATACTAAAACCATGTTATAGACCACATTAATACTAAAACCATGTTATAAACAACATTAATACTAAAACCATGTTATAGACAACATTAATACTAAAACCATGTTACATTTTATAGACCACATTAATACTAAAACCATGTTATAGACCACATTAATACTAAAACAATGTTATAGACAATATTAACAATGTTATAGACAATAGTAATACTACACTTCTCAATGTCAAAAATATCTCCATGTCATCAAGATTCCAAATCAAACTAAACAAATTATAATCCATGTACATGGTTAGTGTGCTGTCATTTTACATGCAATTTTTTTGTTACTAACACTTGTTATTTTTTGCTTCTGTTACTGACAGTAGTTATCTAATGACAGTGATGTTTTGTGTTCACTATTGACAATTGTCGTGTTTTGATATTGCTACTGACAGCTGTTCTGTTTTGCTTTTGTTAATGACAGTTCTCGTGCTTTGTTTTTGTTACTGATTGGCTGTTGTCTGCTACTGACAGCTGTTCTTGTTACTGATTGGCTGTTGTCTGCTACTGACAGCTGTTCTTGTTACTGATTGGCCGTTGTCCGCTACTGACAGCTGTTCTTGTTACTGATTGGCCGTTGTCCGCTACTGACAGCTGTTCTTGTTACTGATTGGCCGTTGTCCGCTACTGACAGCTGTTCATGTTACTGATTGGCCGTTGTCCGCTACTGACAGCTGTTCTTGTTACTGATTGGCCGTTGTCTGCTACTGACAGCTGTTCTTGTTACTGATTGGCCGTTGTCTGCTACTGACAGCTGTTCTTGTTACTGATTGGCCTTGTCTGCTACTGACAGCTGTTCTGTTTTGCTTTTGTTGTGGACAGCTGTTATGCTCTTGTTCCTGATAGTGTTGCTTTTGTTGCTAATGATTTTTGTTTTGTTTTTGTTCCCAACAGCTGGTATGGTTTGTTTTTGTTACTAACAGTTGTTTTGTTCCAGACAGTTGTTGGTTTTTTTTTTTCCATGACAGTTGCTGTTTTCGTTACTAACAGTTGTTGTGTTAATTGTTTTTGTTCCTGACAGCTGTTGTTTTGCATTTGTTACTGACAGCTGTTGTTTTGTTTTTGTTACTGACAGTTGTTGTTTTGTGTTAGTTACTGACATGACAGTGGTTGTTTTGTTTTTGTTACTGACAGCTATTTTGTTTTTGTTACTGACAGCTGTTGTTTTGTTTTTGTTTCTGACAGTTGTTGTTTTGTTTTAGTTACTGACAGTGGTTGTTTTGTTTTTGTTACTGACAGTTGTTGTTTTGTTTTTATAACTGACAGCTGTTGTTTCGTTTTTGTTACTGACAGCTGTTGTTTTGTGTTAGTTACTGACAGCTGTTGTTTTGTTTTTAGTTACTGACAGCTGTTGTTTTGTATTTGTTACTGACAACTGTTGTTTTGTTTTTAGTTACTGACAGCTGTTGTTTTGTTTTTAGTTACTGACAGTTGTTGTTTTGTTTTTGTCACTGACAGCTGTTGTTTTGTATTTGTTACTGACAGCTATTGTTCGTTTTTGTTACTGACATTTGTTGTTTTGTTTCTGACAGCTATTATGATTTTATTGTTCCTGGCAGTTGTGAAGTTAAGAGCTACTACAAATATTTCAATTTCTTTTAAGTTCATAGGTATAAAAGTATATATATAACAACCCAAACAATATTTTTCTTATGGAATTATTAGAGCAATGGAAGTTGACTTACTGTGTGTAATTTTTCATTATGGTAGCTCGCTTTGCTCTAATCGTTGTGTTTGCAGACTTTACTGGGTGTTGACCAATATCTCCAACACCTGATTTAGAAAAAAAAATCTTCAATGCACCACAAAAATTTTAGATTCCTAGTCAAGTACAAGTTTTAAACATCAAATATATATTGTAGGTGCTTGTATTTAGTTATACATTGTGATTCATTTTCATTTGTTCAAAAATGAATATGTAGAAAGATGGGGCAAAACCCCTGGATTTATATCATTATTAAATTTCTACCATCCAGATTTAATGTCGCCTTCTGTAGGGTTCCAGCATATTCTTCGGAGGCAAATATTTTCTTGAAGTCTTCAAAGAGGATGTCTGCTCCATAACTCAGATTGGCAGCCTTGTACATGGAAGTCACAAGTTCCTCCATCTTTCTGCTATCAAGTGTTGAATCGGACAAATCCAGTAAAGACCTGTAGCGTTAAAAATGCTAGTTAACATACATGTATTGTGAGGTGTAAAATAAATGCTTGAAATAATTCTTACACCAATGAACATTTCGAAACTTGAGGCCTATAGGCTTTAGCAGCCACCTGAGTACTCTCATATAAGAATACTACTGGTCAGCAGTTTTTAAAGATCAGATCCTCATCGGTTATAATACCACTCAAGCCTTTTTCAATTTTAATTCATGTATTGTAGTGACCTCAATGACCCTTGAAGTGAAAATACTAACATTATACTTCCTTGAAATATCATATCATTGCCTTAAAGTTTCTGAAACTTCCTTATTTTCTCCTGACCACCCTAATGGTGACCATCTTTTACCTGGTAACTTCTTTTTGCCCTCAGTGAGAAATTTCTTAAGACTGACCACATTTTCCATTTACAGAATATGAAGTACAACAAGAGGTCATAGCCCCTAAATCAAGAAAGGCTATTGAATTTCAAATTTTCAATGGACATGATAGAGGCCTGTTTGTTAAGTGAGACTGTTTGCATACAGTTAATTTACTTGACTTTCAGTAGCGATGAGAATTACTTTTAAAGATAATTATTAATTTAGCCCTACCCCACCCAGTTACATAAATCAGAATGATATATATCTGAGTACTGTTTAGTTCTCAGATATTTGTGGCTTATTTACAAACGTGGCTTATTTCAAAGACTGTCATGATTATTTTCAAAATATGACCATTCTGTGTAAACTCACTTGATCATGTTGGCAAAGTCTTTCTTTGACAGTTTTCCTCGGCGCTGGATGTCGTACATGCTAAATATCAGATGAATCTTACTCTCAGCATCCTCTGGAATAGAGCAACATCATACAATGATAGATACTGTAAACTCCTTAATTTACACCAGTACTTAAAATTGCAAAATGACTCATAGACGTCAAATCACAAGATGAATTTGTGAGTGGTCAGGTGATCAACCACTTTACATGTATTTTCATTAGTAAGAGAAAATTGCAAGCAAGTAATTTTATTTAGCAAGTGATGCTTCTCACAATATTACATACACGATGATAAACTCCTCGTGTATATCTAGGAATTTACAGTACATATATAAAAAAGAAAAGAAAAAAAAACCTTTCACAATCATTTTAATTATAGTGGGTTCTTTTTTTTTTATATAATTTTACAGATATAAAATTTTATGTCATACTGTCATTTAATTGTGTTTTATTGTTGCATTCGTCTTCTTACCCTTGTAAAGCATCTTGGAATAATTTATTTTATGTAAGGCACTACATAATCTTATCATTATTAGAATACTGTCATATATACATGTACATATTCAATGATCACTGTATCGAAAACCTCATCTTGTGATGTGCATGCATACTTTATCATTCTGATCTTATCTATTGTATATCAGTCAAAAAAGGTATATTTCATGACACTACTGGGTCCGTTTCCAAACAGTTATAGATCTAGTACACCATTTCTTAGAAAAACTGATGTACTTGTAGCACATGCATGTGAGAATCCAGATTCTTTCCAGCTGGGGGAATATTGTGGACAAACAAAAACATGGACCAAATATATGATTCCTCATCTTTGATGCTCTCAGCAATTAAGATAATAGTCATTTACATCTCTAAATTGATTCATGAAAACGATGTTTGTTGAGGTACTGCGTTGTCTCAGAATACTTTACTCCCAGTCACATTAAAAACAATTAAGGCCAAATATCAAGACTTACAGGAGCATTAATACTTAATCACAACCATGTAACTTATTAGACTGATATTAGAACAATCGAGGTGGGATATTGAGACACACAAATGGATAATCAAACTCAAGTAAGAACAATTGAGGTAGAATATCAAAACCAATGGGAGGATAATATTTAACCACAACTGCATCATCAAATGAACTCAATATCAAGAATGATTGAGACAGATTAACAAAATTTACAGGAGGATAATACTTAATCATAATATTAAACTGATAATCAAGAAAACTAGAGACTGTTTTTATGAAAAACAAATGTCTCCCCAGCTCCCAAAATTGGAAGTGCTCCAAATGAAACATTCTCCTCTTATTTAATGTAATGCATGGTATGAAGGAGAAAGCATGAGCTGAAACATGGGCATTATGAACTCCGATAAGCTATATAGGAGAAGAGTTCACAAACTATTTTACACCCTCCACCCCTCAGATCCACTGTAATTTCAAGGATAACAATTGGATCCTCCTGTCCCTACAATATGCATATCTGCAAATGGCATTAAAGTATTGTACAAAACTTCAAGTCTATCAATCAAGCCATATAGGAGGAGAAGCGTTCACAAGATTTTGTGACAGACAGACGGACGGACAGAGAGTACAAAAACAATGTCTCCCCCTGAAAGAGGCGAGACATAATTTGAGGTGGAACATCAAGAAAATTTGAGGCGACATATTAAGACTTACGGGAGGATAATACCACAAAGAAGTCGAGGAATTCTCGGAAG
This sequence comes from Ostrea edulis, assembly GCF_947568905.1. Taxonomy (NCBI): domain Eukaryota; kingdom Metazoa; phylum Mollusca; class Bivalvia; order Ostreida; family Ostreidae; genus Ostrea; species Ostrea edulis. The sequence continues at coordinate 16,660,481 of NC_079168.1, forward strand.
CTAACAAAACCACTTCTATCTGAGTCAACCAACAGGAACATATTCCGTACAAATACTGAAGTCGGCTTCAGTCCCAGGGCTTCTGCAAACTCTGTTCGAGTGAGTTGTATTTCTGCTATCTTTTTTGCTGTTTCATGATCTAAGTTTTCTATATCTAACTCTTTGCTGGTTTTGTCTTTAAATGCCTGTAAAACAGTAAAACTTGAAATTGCTTGGATTTAATTGACACAATATGAGAATATTTATAGCACTTATTTGTCAGGGTTTTTTTTTCAACGAAATTTCATTTTTTGATATATGCCTTACCTGCAGACAAATGACTCTGAAAAATTTGTCTAATAATTTCTGTCGATCCTCTTTGGTCGTTGCACTATTGAAAATTAGCTCTGCTTTTGCAAAGTTGTTTGAAGAATAGCTTGCTCCAATACCCTCAACAAAATTCTTTAATTCCTTTGAAAACTTTGACTTTCTCTCAATATCAGCAAACTTCAACACCTGATGAAATCAAACACAAGCTTCGTTTATACTGCATATAAAGTCAGACACAAGCTTTATTTATACTGCATATCAAATCAAACACAAGCTTTATTTATACTGCATATCAAATCAAACACAAGCTTCATTTATACCGAGCAAAGCTCGGACGGGCCAAAGGCCCGTCCGCGAAGCAAGGCTCTAAAGGTAACACGTATGTAAAAGAAAAAAGTCAAATTCAGCAAAAGAAAAAGAGATAATCTCTATATACGTTCACTTAAATTTTCGTGATCCATATGGGTGCCGCCATTTATTTTTTCATTACCTGCTTCAACAGTTATTCGTGTTTTATTTTGAATGCCAATAATAGAAGACTCTGACGTGCAATTCATAATTTAAACACTCAATTTGTTAAAAATGAATAGTATAATTATCATTATAAGAGGTTTTAGCAAATAATTACATATAACACCGTAATACGACTAAATAGATGAACGAGAGAATATACGATAAAATTACGGTTACATTTTTACCATTTTGAATTTATTGGTTAATTTTGTTTAGTTTTATAGCGGCCTTTTTCATTGCATACCGAATGTATTATTGTTGTTTATAATTGTTTGCTTTGAAAAAGAGAAAAAAGTCGAGGCGCTAAATGTGACGTCACAATGGACAGTTGACGTCGCCTTGCGTTTTATTTCCCGCGTTCAATGAATAGGCGGATCCTGTAAAACTGTTCTCCCATATAAACCCCTTGAATATTGAGATCTTACTGGGTTTTTAGCGCAAGAAAAATTTAATTAAAAATATATTTTTTTAAATGAATCATAATCTACCGTACTTAACGGAATTATGATTACCACTTGGGACACTCCAATGACCATTATACATGCTTCGCTCGGTCCAACGGTCACACCGTATACATATTACTGCATATAAAATCAAACACGAGCTTCATTTATACTGCATATAAAATCAAACACAAGCTTCATTTATACTGCATATAAAACTAAGAGCAAATTTGCTCCTCAGTTTGCAGTACGTATATTTTCCTGTGTGATTTTAGGTACTGTGACTAAATTGGTCATGCTCTATTCGTTTGTGGTATCAGCTTTCATAAGGATGGCTTCAATCAGAAGACAGAATTCTTCCCTATATTTTAAGAACTAGAATTACAATCCAATGCTTCCATGAGTATACTAATCATAACAAATGCATATTTGAAGTTGAACTTTCAGTGCTGAAAGGCAAAATTCGATGTCATTTGACTCATTAACCCTCTGACTGTAATGTAGGACATCACATTATATGTGCTTTTACTGCTGACTGCAAAATTAATTCACACATATATGTCCTTGAAGATGTCATTTTACCTATGGATATTACATTTCTTGTTATCTCTGAAATCAGCAAACCCAGAAGTATTGTGTATTATACTGAAAATTACTGCACTACTTAGGTAGGAGTATACATGAACATTTTGAGAAATACTTGCAATGTCTATAAAGCAGGTTCATAATAAATGTGCAACTGTCACAATAGAACTCCTCATAATTGATAATCTTTAGTTTTAATACTGTCTCATCATCTTTTTTGATATTTCTCTAATGTTAAAATAAAGAACCGTCAGATTGTGGATCAGCCAGAATTAACATACATCGTAGAACATTGTTTTGAAGGGTTGTGTTTTTGGAACTAGGGGAGGGTGCCATATACATGTACATATGTAATACTCTGGTAAAGGATTTTGAGCATTGACTATTAATGCAACATGCACTTGTGTATATAGGTCAGATACAATAACATAAAACTCAAAAGATTGCATTTTCACTTCGCAATATCACACCAGAATTTTATGACATCACGCTAATTGTCTCATTGACATAACGGTATATGTACACTTACATAGCAGCCAGAGGGTTAATAAGCACATACACCTCCACTTTTGCCTCCAACTTACACACAGATAATAGAAATACATGTATTTACAAAATTTTCTTAAGACTTGCATGCTCAATAGTAAACATCCTTAAAGCGGTAACTAACCAGGTCAATTTCACCCTCTGCTCTCACGGACACAACTGCACGGTCATCTGCGTTCCAGAGACGGATACTTTTGGCTGGTGCGGCTTGTTTAGGTCGAAGGTCAATCATGCGAAGAGGTTTTCCCCGTCTGTCATTTACATGCAGTTTCTTCCTCTGACTATCAAAGTTAATTACGACATTTCTTTCTCCTTCTTTCTTTCCAACCCATTCAACAACTACATATTGAAATGAAAAGGTGAAGATCAAATCAAATAAAATACCTCTACAGCAATATAGTACAAAAAATGCACTGTATAAAAAATTTCACCTCTGTTTTATTTTCACCCATTCCGCTCTTTTCCTAAATGGTCAAATTCAAAAGTGGATGAATATGAATTCGTTGATTACTTTAAAAGTAGCAAGAAACATCTTTAGGCAAATTTCAATCAGGGCCACAGTTCCACTGTGTGTGAGTGAAAATAACAATGAGTGAAAATTTTCCTGGTGTGTACAGCACTGTGTCTTAATATACTTGATACTGCTTCCCAACAACTCTAAATAAATAGGCCGAAAATGGCATCAATATAATTTTATCCAATTGCTTTTTACAATTATTACAGAACAATCCATAAGAAATTTTAATGTGTATAAGTTATGCCCCTTTAGTAGCAATTTCCTCTCCACATAAACTCTAGCGATCTAAGACAAACTGTAATGCACGTTACTCCTAAGGTATAATGGAGCATCTTGTGTCATTCCACAGATTTACAAGATACACATCTTCTATGTGAAAACACACACATCTAGCATTTCAAAAAAAGTAATGAATACTGGAAAAGAAAATTTCTGTACAGTAAATACAGCATCAAAGGCCCTGGTTAACCCTCACCATGAAAGGTGTTCGGATCTGTTGATCGATCCGTACGAGCTTTCTTCTTTCTTGCTTCCATCATCTTTTTCTTTCTCTGTCTGGCCATCAGCAGCATTATTCCAATCGTGACTAGAAAAAAGTGGTGAAAAAGGTGGTACAGTCAGAATCCCTGACAAAACATTTAAATCCAATTCATTTTCTTGTTCTTCAGCTGAAAACATATTAATTTTCACGCCTTCAATTAAATTTTTCAAAAACAGATACTGCTACAAGAATTATGACTCTTTACCTGGCACTGCCAATCCAAGCCAGATGAATGTAAATGGAAATGAAATTTGGCTATCCATCCCAAAGAAGTAATCAAACGTCTGCCAAGTTGTGCAGTTCTCAATCAGGAAAAGGGCTTGGGAGGCATTGCTCTCTGGAACTTCAAATGGACTTACATTGGGGTCCAATTGAGCAGGTTGTTGACATGGATCGCCTGTAAAAAATATCGGTACTCTAACACCGACTTTGGTCTATCAACAAATCAATATTATGGAAAATAATAGCATTTATGTTTAAAGCATATATATGTGTCATTTACCCTATTGGGGACCTCGTATAACTTTACCCCGTTGGGGGCCTCAAGTTTGTTAGCCAATCAATGGCTTGGATAGGCACGCGATAGCTTGTGTTTTGCACACGTTAGCCTTTTCATATACATGGGATTCAGTGAATACAAATTGTAAAGCGGATCAAAGTTTTTTCATTTTGTTCAACCCTCCACCACCCCAACTTTCCGTCCTCAATATGGAGGTTTACTCCGATGCTATGCAATCTTTTTATATAGGCTTTTTCGTCGTTTGGGTTGGCCTTATTTGTTCGCCATCTTTTTGCTCTGGGTTTGTTTTGATGAATTTTTATTTGTCATCTTATAGCGTAGCATTATTTAAGTTATTTTGTCTTCTTTGGGGGAAATCAGACTTTGAGTAATTTAGCTTTGCAGGTACTTTCATGTAGAATGTTAGCTTTGCAGGTACTTTCATGTAGAATGTATTATCTGATTTCCCCCAAAATCTTATGTTGAAGATTTCTTTCGTCATTTGGTATTGTAATAAATGACAAATTTTCAATCTCAATCATTCTTTTGTTCAGATTTTTTATGACAGCAAAAACGAACTACGGTGAGCAGAGTTTGGGTAATAGAAGCTGATAAACATAAAGGACCTAATTTATTTTATTCATTATCATTTTTAACTTTCCATCCTTCTATCATCGTTAGTTATAGGGACCCAGGTTCAAGATTCCCCCCCCCCCCCCCCCCCCAATTTTGTTTTTCACTTTTAATGATTAAAATCTGTTGTCTATAATAAGTTTAAAGGGTTTCACAAAAAAATAAGGTTATACATTATCACAGGAACTTGTATTAGAGAGTTTAATATTTGTTCTGTAAACAAAGATTGTGGTTTGTTATTGTTTATGAAGTTATCAAAAGAAATGAATATCAATTTAAGTTTATTATATCTTTCACATTTCAAGTATTCTTTAGGTAAAATGTGTCATCTAGAGGTTAAATTTGTGACTGTGCAGAATTAAGATGCTTTAAATCACAAAATCAACATTTCACTGGTTTGTTGGACAGGTGGTGTTTATTTTATTTCAGTCCGTGTAAATTTCAAGGGAGGTAGCTTTGAGCCGCCACAACGCCAACTGCAGTGGCCCATTCTGCAACATTCTCCGCTGACTATGTTTCCATACAAGGTATACTAATGGGAGATAATCGCGGGTACATTTCTGGTTACGGTAGTTTTAGAATCTTTCCGGATTGAAATTCAGTCAACCGGTGAAAAAATGAAGGTGTAAATGCCGTTCAATTCAAATTAAACCTTCAATTCTTTACTTGTTTTGCTTCACTTTTGATTATTTCCTCACAGATCATATGGTTTAGTAAAATAACCACCCATTGAAGCAATTTTCATGCAAAAGCCACCCATCATAGAATCAATATCCCACCAGTGTGAACCACCCATAGATTTTTTAAAAAACTGCCGTCCCCGGGTACCCCATATGTTTAAATGGAACAGCCCTTAGATGAGCTAAAAACTACAGCTTGGATTTCATTTCAATCCTCAGTAATATTTTTCAATATTTAGCAAATAAAGCTGATTATGGGATCAAATTGTGTGCACGCAGAGAGAGGACGAGGAACAATTGGGGAGTTTGCAGTCTCTGAATGTCTTGTCATGATGTAGGGCTGCATTCTGCTGTGATGTAACAATCATTATATTACTTACTATTCCCCCTATGTACAAAGGGATCAGCCTGAATGTCTGCATTGTTCCTACTGACCAGAACTCCATTGGGATCTCTTTGATCTTCCACTCTCAAGTTGGTCACTTTGGACAAAATGTAGCCCAGGGTGATTTCATTGTTAATACGGTCTATCTCTGTTTGGTTGAATATTCTGAAAACAATGTAGAAAAATAAATGTAAGTCATTGGTTTAACTGTTTTGCAGGATCTGAGGTCTTACATTACTGTGCACCATATGGACATATATGTAATTCAATGAAATAATGCATGATACATAAACCCAAAGTTTCTCTTCAACCACAATGTAACAATAATACTCCCATCTTTATACACACCATAAACACTGAAATAATTGAATACAACAGAGCATTTTACCCCACCCCCCAATCTATTTCTAATTAAACTTATTAAAATCAGACATGTAGAACATTATAGTATTGCCAGGAAGCCACTTCTCAATCACTGAACAACATGATGCGTATTTCTGTCCGTTGTAGTGTCCTGTTGTTCTCCTGTGTGGCAGTACTTATTACTGATGGTGTACCCACGATATTTTCAGGAACTTTAATAAATTTTCTGTATTTGTAATACATGCTGAATTTCAATCAAGTGTTAAAAGTGTTTATCATAGTTTATCTCACAACAGTACATTTCCCAGGTTCGTAACACAGGTTCGAAAAAACGAGATGAACTCGTAGCCAGGTTCATAATTATGCAAATTAGGTAGGTCGATCATTCAAGCGACACATAAACAAAACAACATGTCTTCCTTTGAAATTGTTAACATTGACGGTAAAAGACCTTGTTTTGTCACCATTTTGTCACGAAGGTTGTTCCAAGAGGATTTTGTGTCTTTTATGAAGTGAAAATAATTTCCAGTTTCTCCAAATTGTGATGTAGTGATGACGTCACAATGGAATTGAAAGCAAAAACTTTCTGTGACATTCAGATTGTGAAATTTACAGTAAATCATAATGTGCGTTTAATGATAGTTGTGTGATAAATAGAATCTTACACTCATGCTTATAATATATGAAATTTATGAAATTCATTACCGCGGATTTGAATATTTCCCTCGCTAAGGTTTGAGAAACATTAAATCTGTTAACTCCACATTTCATAAATTTCATATGCCATAAGCACTTATTCAAGATCCTCTCTATGATTCATTATTTGTTTTTTCCTGTGATCCTCCTATGTGACTAAGAGCATGTCCAACTCTAGTTGCATCATGAACTTACTTGTTGTCCAAGTTCTCATACCAAAACCGGTCACCATCTCTGATTCTACAGAACTGTTCCACCATGATGACTCGGAACAAATCCCCAGGACCATCGTCAGTGGTTTCTAGCAAACCACCAGTAAACAAGTCCACCTTTTCTGGTGATGTTCCATTGAGACCTGAGCCTTGATAGAGTAGTCTCAGAGCTTCTATAGCCTAAAATCAAATATCTAGTTGTTAGTATTTACACAATTCAGCCTGGTGGTTCTTCGGAGCCACTTGCCGGTCTCAAGCCCCGGTAAAGTGAGGAGAGCTGGGCGTGGGATCAGCAACCCCACCCTCTAAAAACACTAATGTTACAGATACCAGCACTGCATAATCATCATCTAGGGAATAATGGACAACGACCAGGAAAAGAGTGTATGAAGCGGACCAGCCAAACCTATCGGGAGCTGATCTATAGAACCTCCTCTTCCCCAAGACCACCACACGGATTGGATTATGGAATGTGAGAACATTATAAGAAACTGGGAAATCTGCACAAGTGGCCAGGGAAATAGAGATGATGCTTTCTGTTGTATTCAGAACCACCAAATGAGGACGACAACCACATCAATGGAGTTGGACTCATGCTGACTAAGAGAGCAAGCAGGAGCCTGATCAAGTGGGAACCAATCAGTAAGCAGATTTTGACAGCTCGTTTCCGCTCAAAGTTCCAGAAAGTGACAATTATCCAATGCTATGCACCCACTAATGTGGCAGACGAAGAAGCAAAAGAGGATTTCTACCAGCAGCTCCAGAGCATTATGGACAAAACACCAAAGAGAGATATCACCACTGTGATATGCCAAAGTGAGGAGCAGCAACGCAGGATGAGAACACATCATGGGGAATCGTGGCCTTGGGAACATGAATGAGAATGGCGAGCTATTTGCGGACTTCTGTGAACAGAACGACCTTGTCAATGATGGAATTGTTCTCCCTCATCGAAGAGTCAGAAAACCAGATCTACCACCTGACAATCTCGCGGTGATGGAGAAGGACCTCGATGGATATCAGAGTATATAGAGGTGCTGACGTGGGATCAGACCACTCCTTAGTGATTGGAAAACTGAGAGTGAAAATCCAAGCACTAAAGAAGACTAGTTCTCAAGGACACTCAAAATTCGATGTCTCAAAACTCAAGACATCAGCCCAGAAGGAGAACTTTTCCATCTCCCTCCAGAACATATTCCAGGCACTGTCTGATCTAAAGGACGGCTCACTAGAGAAGTGGGAGCGAGTTAGGAGCACCTTCACAGAAACCTCCGAAGAGAAACTCAGCTTTAGGAAGAGAGAGTTCATGAGCTGGCTGTCAGAGGACACAATCACCATGATAGAAGACAAGAAGACAATCAAGCAGAGACTTGGGCACGTGAGAACTAGAGCACAGAAACAACAAATTCAACAAGAGTACACCCTGAAGAACAAAGATGTGAAGAGAAGTGCGAGAAGAGACAAGAGAAGCTTGGTTGATGGATTGGCTGAAGTAGCAGAGGAGCCAGTGGGCAAGAATTATATGAGGACACTCTACAACATCACCTGACAGCTGTCAGAAAGGAAAACCAACACCAACCGACCAGTACAAGGCAGGAACGGAAAGATCCTCTGCAAACCCACAGACCAGCTAGAAAGGTGAAAGGAGCACTTTAGCAGCCTACTCAACAGCATACCAGTAACCTGGGCCTCATCAGCAAAGCGGAAGTGGTAAAGGCCATCAAGAAAATGAAGAGTGGAAAAGCCCCAGAACCTGACAGCATACCTCCAGAAGCTTTGAAGGCAGACCCAGGTACAACAGCAGACATCTTGATCAATGTATAACAGGGAGAAGGAAGACATACCAAAGGAGTGGAGGACTGGCTACATTGTGAAACTTCCAAAGAAAGAAGACCTCAGGGACTGCCAGAACTGAAGAGGAATACGGCTTCTTTCATTGCCTAGCAAAGTCTTCACCAGGGTGATTCTGGAGAGAATAAAAATTGCAATTGACACTACTCTGAGAGAAGAACAGGCAGGATTCCGGGCCGGGAGATCATGTGCCGACCAGATTGCAACTCTACGCATCATCATTGAACAATCACTGGAGTGGCAGTCACTGATGCATATCAACTTTGTCGACCTCAAGAAGGCATTTGACATGGTGGATCACGTAACAATCTGGCAAATCCTCAGACACTATGGCATCCCTCAGAAGATCATCAGCATCATCCAGAGCCTCTACAGGGACACCAACTGCAGGGTCATTCACAACGCCAACCTGTCGCCATCCTTTGAGGTCAACACTGGAGTCAGACAAGGATGCATGCTATCCCCTCTAATCTTCGTAATAGTGATTGACTGGGTAATGAAAACCAGCATAGATCAGCCCAGAGGCATTCAGTGGACTCTGATGAAAAAACTTGAGGACCTGGATTTCGCAGACAATATTGCCCTGCTGTCGCACTCTCATAAACACATGCAAGACTAAACGGAGATTCTGACCAACATAGCCAGGACCACAGGACTGGAGATCAATGTGGGTAAAACAAAGAGCTTGTGGGTTAATACCACTCAAGAAGCACCAATGGACAGGCTTTGGAAGAAGTTGACCACTTCACCTACCTAGGCAGTGTTGTCAGTAAGACAGGAGGAGCTGACAAGGACATAAAGTCCGGAATCAGCGAGGCGAGACATACATTCATCATCCTCAGACCAGTGTGGAGGAATGGCAACCCTAGTCTACACACCAAGCATAGGCTGTTCAACACCAATGTCAAGTCTGTGTTGTTGTACAGTTCGGAGACCTGGAGACACACAAAGAGCCTGGATAACAAGTTACAAGTCTTCATCAACACTTGTCGTCGCCAGATCCTACACATCAGATGGCCTGAGCGGATTGCAATGAGGAACTCATGCTCTGGATGAAGCAAGTCCTAATTACAAAGACCATCCAGAGGAGGAAATGAAGTTGTGTTGAACACACCCTGCGCAGAGGACCAAACAACATCCCACACTATGCCTTGGACTTGGAACCCACAGGGAAAGTGAAAGAGGGGACGACCAGTCACCATCTGGAGGACTCTACAGGCAGAGCTCAGGAAAATCAACATGACCTGGGGTGAAGCCAAGAGAACAGCCCAAGGCAGAACAAAATGGAGAACAGCAGCGTGGGCTCTATGTTCCGAACGGAACAAAGAGGACGGGGTAAGTCAGTATTTACACAAAATTGACATCAAGATTTAGATTTTAATTGATCAACATTTCTTGTGTCTTGATTGCTCAAAGCAAAAGCACTATGAGACAGATTCAACGCAAGAGTCATCCACCGGTGATGTATATGTGGTCTGTGACAGATAATTATGATGACTCATCACAATATACAAAACCAACCACTCATTAGGGAAGACAACACACACAACGGGCTACCACCTTATACTCAACAGCATTGAAAAACCCCTCCGCCTACCATCCATCAAAATAGAAAACATTTCCAGTGCCCAAAATTATTTCATACTATATAATACTGGTATGGTAATTTTACATACTGTTATTTTAAATAGAAAAACTTTGAATAACTAATGGTCCAAAAGTCTTGAATTAAACAATTGCATAACTGACAAAATATCCCATTATCTCTCACTATTTATGAGTAAATGCATCATTTTCTTGATATCATGCAGGTATCTATTGTAACATAATATTCATAAAACAAGCTAAACCTTCTCTGTCAAATTATTTTGGTTATTGATGTCCTGCCAGCTATTCAAACGAGGTAAACCAAATGTTTCTCTGATGGTCTGATAGTCAGTAAGACCATGATCTCTGGCTCGCTGGATATTAAGTGCTGCCAAGTCTCTTCTAGAAAACTCCAGGGGACCAAACACCTGTCCTGCAATAGAAATCAATCGACAATTACAGTACCAGTACTTTTGACGTATCTCAAATTCATTAAATGCATAGATTCCATTTTTGACTCGCTTTCAATACATATGTAACAAGAGTACATCATACGCCCAGTGATGACAAAATTTCAGAGCAATATCTATATCTATAATGAAAAAGAGTCCAGGAAACTATTTGACCTACTTTTAGCCCTAAAGTAGGCCATGGCGCACCAATCAATTTGAAATGCTCTACTTGAGGGAGAATTGACAACATTTCAGAGCAATACAAAAATAATTTGACCTACTTTTAGCCCTAAAGTAGGTCACGGTGCACCAATCCCGCTGATATACAGACTGAACATGCATTCCTCTGAGAGGAAGCTTGTGACTAAATTTCAGGGCAATATCTGTATCTAAAAGAAAGTTAGGAAAACTGTTTGGCCTACTTTTAGCCCTAGAGTAGGCCATGTTCCACCAATCCAGCTGAAATGCAAACTCAAGCTTATGCTTCTTGGGGAGAAATTGTGACCAAATTTCAATGCTGTACATGCATCCAATGTGGAAAAAAGTTGGGAAAAATTACCTCAGACAGACTGACAGACAGCGCCAAAACATGATATTTCCTGTCTGACGATGGACGTAAATTAAAGTGCTGTGGTGGCACATGATACGCCTGTCAGATGTTTATCAATAATAATCATAAACAGATGAGAAATATATTTCACCTGCTAAGTCTTCTACCATGATGTGGTCCTCCTTCTCTCCCAGCGTAGAGGCTAGTCCTCTGTACAGGGAATCTAAATCCTCCTGCACCGATTCCTGGTGAGAAAAATGATAATTAAAAATCAATGTAAATCCCAGTTAAATAAATGTGCTGTAAATATTCATCAAATTTCTACAAAATCTGTGGGGAAGAGTTGAAATAACTGGTTTCTGTGTTTACACTCATGACTGAGAATTTGCAGTGAATGATTTAATCAAAAAATCATAATACTTGTAATTCAAAGCAAAACAATTTCTATACTAGGTATTATATTTCAATTCGTTTGGAAGGCAACATTTCTACAAATGTTTGTCATATCTGGTGCAGTTGACCTGTTAGCAAGGTCCCTGCAATGTGGGGGATTATCATCTTTATAAGTCAAGAATTTCATACTGTTTCCCAATGACTTGACTTATGACCTAAGACAGGTTTCCCCTTTTTGACCAACACAGATAAAATAACCCCACCACTCCCCTTCAGATTAAAAAAAATTGCTATTGCTCTCTCAAGAAAATAAGTTATTTCAAAGTACACTGTAATTTATTCATACATCTACATAATTGGTGGTAAAACTTTCAGTCCATAACATTCTGTAGGAGAAACAAATCTGTGAGACAGATGAACATTCAGAGAGGATGGCACCAGTACCTCCCCTCACAGCATGGTGGTGATCAAGACTGTAATTATGATCCTCAAATGCCATTATGTAAAAGCTTTATTGACTTCCATCACTTAAATTCCACAAAAGAAATCTTCATGGATTGCAAGCTATCTAAACATTAGAAGTTCATGGTTATCTATGAGTATCCCACAATGAAAAATGTAGATTTTAAGTGTTACATGCTGATGGTGCAAGAGTTTCTAGTACTACATATCCTGAGTTTTCAGAGATAAAAAAGGATGTCAAATTCTAATGTTTATGTTTCACCATTATAAAATTATGGCCTGGACAAATATTTGTAGCCCCACCCCCCTACAAGTAACCTAATGACCATGGTACATATACCATGTTTGATCATAAGCAACTAGAAGCTTCTATTGTTTTTCCATTACTAATTTATGGCTGGCCACACATATTTTTGACATTTTTACCAGCGTCAAAGTTTCTATAGCAAATCATACAGAGCCCTTGCAATGGCTGTGCGAGAGCCTTTCTAATGTCCCCATAGACCACAATGTCCATGCCATCAATTTTTGCCCAAATGTTTTGAAAATATTGTGCGTCTGCTGTCTGATAAGTGCACTTTTTCTGCAAAATGATTGTGCCGAAATCATGCATTACATTGTTTGACAATATACACAGGCTACGAGCTTACGATTTAAAAATCTGTATAAGTTCAAACTAAACAATATCGTAGAGGTCACAGTTTCCGTATGAAAATCTCACAGTTGGCTACGAGTTTCACATGTAGGCCTTCATTCTCATCATAGCTAAACACCCTGTCTTTGTACCTGGTATTTGAGATTATTTTTTGAAGATTTAACATTTTTCACTATACATGTATATGGAGCGCCAAATTAACATAAACTCAAATAATTGAAGATATCTTCAATTATTTGAAGATATCATCAATTCATTTGATGCGCGCAACAATTGAATTAAAGATCTCTTCAAATAATTAATGATATCTTCAATTCTGAATTATTGCGCGCATTAATTGAATTGATGAGAGCATTAATTCTTCAGCTGATTTGATGCGCGCTTTAATTGAATTAATGATCTCTTCAAATGAATTAATGATATCAACAATTGAATTGATGCGCGCTACAATTCAATTGAAGAGAGCAATAATTGATATAATGCGCGCATTAAATCAATTGATGAGAGCAATAATTGAATTGATGCGTGCATTAATTCATTTGATGAGAGAAAATAATTGATTTAATGCGTGCATTAATTCAATTATTGCTCTCTTCAATTGAATTAATGATATCTTTAATTCATTGGAAGAGAACAATAATTCTTTTAGAGAGAGCAACTATATAATTAAAGATATCTTCAATTCAACATATCCACAATTGAATTAATGATATCTTTAATTGAATTGTTGCTCTCTTTAAAAGAATTGATGCGCGTATTAATTCCTTATACAAAAGCATTGTAAATGATTTAAAGATATCTTCAATTGAATTAAAGAGATCATCAAATTATTTATATCAAGCTCTAAATTAATTATTGCGAGCAATATTTCTACTAAATTGATGCTCTCATCAAATGAATTGAAGAGAGCAATAATTTAATTAATGTGCGCATCAAATCTATTATTGCTCTCATTAATTGAATTAATGCGCACATCAATTGAATTGAAGAGAGCAATAATTGAATTAATGCGTGCATTAAATCAATTATTGCTCTCATTAATTCAATTGATGCGCGCATTAACTCAATTGATGAGAGCAATAATTGAATTGAAGCGCGCATTAATTCATTTGATGAGAACAATAATTGATTTAATGTGCGCATTAATTCAATTAAAGAGAGCAATAATTGAATTGATGATATCTTCAAATAATTGAAGATATCTTCAATTATTTGAGTTTATGTTAATTTGGCGCTCCATACATGTATGAGCCCTACAGCCTATTACTTTGGAGCCAGAACCGTTAGATACTTAATTGCTGAAGCCTGTCACTTACAACAAAAGATTATGTATTAATTGATGCTGCAACAGTTACTGTAACAGTACAAATCTTGAGTACTGTAAATTCCTAAATAAACGCGAGCAGTTTATTATCACGTAATTTCACGAGAAACATTACTCGTAAAAAATATTTCTCGCATTTATTTTTTTTATTGCTAAACTACATGCAAAAACTTTTGATCAACTGAGCACTCGCAAATTTATTTTCTTGTGATTTGATGTCCATGAGTCATTTCACTATAGGTATTCATGTAAAATAAAGAAACTACAGTATTCACAATTCTGCTACAAATACGATTCTTTGACTGTCAGGAAAGTTAATTGGTCTTGAAACACTTCACTGTATTGAATGCTCATTACAGGTATAACTCCTCACCTGTGAATTCCAATAGGCATTGCAGAGCCTCAATCCATGAGTCTGCTGGACAGGAGGGTTGGGTAACCTCAGATTGGCTGGGAACCAGTTACATCCCCGTTGTAAATTATTTCCTGTCTTTGGGCCCCTGCAAATATTGCAAAATATATATACTATATATATGTTTAAATTCAATGACTGTCAAAAGGGACTGATCAATTAATTGTTGAAAAGAATCATGCGATTTGTATATTTAAGAGAACTAATCAAACTTAGCCTAATGATTAAGGAAATTCAAAAATAGACCTATAATTCAATTTAAATAAACCAGAATGATAGAATCAGCTTAACTAGATATGAAACAGCTAGTTCAAACTTCATTTCTATGATAATAAGACTAGCATTTATCTTATGAATGAAAATTGGACTCAAGCTTTGAATCACTTATTGAAATTTCAATAAATACAAAATATGTGGACCACAGGCTGTATTGGTCACCTGAGTATTAGTTATGGGTGTCACTAGCCCTAAGGGTTACAGAATCTATAATAATGTTCCTGTTCTGCATATCTAAGCTAAATTCTAATATTCAGCAGCAGTATAAAACAAGATGTGTTCTTAAAAGACAAATGCTCCAGAAAGCGCCAATACAGATAAAAGACTTTGCATGATATAATAACACTATACATGTATTACTATTTTAGATCCACCCTAGCGTTAGAACCCTCAGATACATGTTATAATAACACTATACATGTATTACTATTTTAGATCCACCCTAGCGTTAGAACCCTCAGATACATGTTATAATAACACTATACATGTATTACTATTTTAGATCCACCCTAGCGTTAGAACCCTCAGATATATGATATAATAACACTATACATGTATTACTATTTTAGATCCACCCTAGCGTTAGAACCCTCAGATATATGATATAATAACACTATACATGTATTACTATTTTAGATCCACCCTAGCGTTAGAACCCTCAGATATATGTTATAATAACACTATACATGTATTACTATTTTAGATCCACCCTAGCGTTAGAACCCTCATTACAATAGAGATCCTGAAATTTACAGGCCTTCATGCTCTTGCTACATATACATTCAAATCTTATTCAACAAAAGCACAAGTAAAAAGGGGGTGGGGGCATTAAATATTGTTCGAAAATGGTTATTTTGTCGCAGATCAAGGGAATTCTTGTCCTGATATGCCCTATGAACTTCGAGCAGAACGAGGACATGAGCCTAATATTTCTACCAGAATGTTTAATTTCATTACGAATTTTATTGACCAACAGAATACAATAAAAACATTTTAAACAGTCTAATGGTTTGAGTACAACATTTAAGGACCAAAGCTTCCACAGATCACTGCATTATGATATGTTTATGAATACATGTAGGTGTAATGATGAAACGCTTCTCCAAACAAAAGGCATATAAATGGCCTGTGTATTATAACAGTATTTAAGCCAGTTAGGATTGCAGAACAGTGACATTGCATGTTTATACATTGTGATATACAATTTTTAAGGGATCACAAACAACGAAAATTAATCCACACGAAATCATGTTGTCACTACAAAAGCAATGACATTTTCCCCAACGAAATTAAATAAGTCTACAGTATATCACACAAGATAGTCTTCACCCTTGGGTGTAAATCATCCCTAGCGAACAGCTGAATGAAACAATGCAAAATAATACCTTCTCCAAAGACCTGGGGTAACTAGGGTGTGTCCATATCTCATAGCTGACGTCTGAAATTCAGCGGTTATACCTGGGTGAATATTTGGGTTGTATACTGCAATTAAAATGAGGATTATCGTTATCATCATTGCAATGTATCTTGTTAAAGTCTGTTAGGATTATCCTGTAAACTACACTGAGTATGTATCTTGTTATAGTCTGTTAGGATTATCCTGTAAACTACACTGAGTATGTATCTTGTTATAGTCTGTTAGGATTATCCTGTAAACTACACTGAGTATGTATCTTGTTATAGTGTGTTAGGATTATCCTGTAAACTACACTGAGTATGTATCTTGTAAGTTATAGTCTGTTAGGATTATCCTGTAAACTACACTGAGTATGTATCTTGTTATAGTCTGTTAGGATTATCCTGTAAACTACACTGAGTATGTACATATCTTGTTATAGTGTGTTAGGATTATCCTGTAAACTACACTGAGTATGTATCTTGTTATAGTCTGTTAGGATTAACCTGTAAACTACACTGAGTATGTATCTTGTTATAGTGTGTTAGGATTATACTGTAAACTACACTGAGTATGTATCTTGTAAGTTATAGTCTGTTAGGATTATCCTGTAAACTACACTGAGTATGGAACCTTTGTCACAAATGCCAAACGTTCACAAAGTACCAAGGTGTAAAATTTAGGTAGTACCAAACAGTATTCGAAAATGTATCATTTTGGAAGCATCTCACGTAATTCAAATGTGTAGGCAGTTCACTTGAGTCAAGCATCTATAGCAACAAATAATACAGACGACACCAATGGAGTGTCAGAGACGATTAGTGATGGGATGATTGTAAGATTGAAACGAGAGTCCAAGAGATCGAGGGATAAAAAACAAACAAATGGGGTTTTTGGAAATTATCGGCCAAAATCATATACTTCAATATGCACTATTATCGTCTGATATTGAAACTGGTAGTGATGCTGAATGTGTTACTGAATATATTGACATCAGAAGTGGACTGTAGATGGAGATCGGACACCAATTACATCGTGTTTTATAGAGTACTACACATACCCAAATTTTTCCCCTATGTTTTATCCAAATAAAAAAAGACAGAATATTGAGTTTTATGCAATATGCAAAATAATAGCCTAAATGAACTCGCTGAAATATTGAATTATATGAAATGTACATAATAATAATATGTGACATTAAAGAAACTTATAAATGAACTACATGTATGCCATGACTATGACTTTGTATATTTATATAAAAAAAATTTGCAGGATATAAATCCAATGCAAATTTATGAGTTTATATGCTACATGTAGAATTATTGAAATATGGCGGGGGAGATGTGTTTTAAAAGTTCACTTCACAAGTTGATTTTGAAAGTACTTATATAGAGATTGGAGGAAAATTATCAATGAATTAATGAATAGTTGGTTTAATTAATTTTGAAAGGTAAAATAATGAATGATTATAAAACAAAACATTAGCATAGAATTTAACAGTCTGTTGATCACTTTTGAAGGGGGGGGGGGGGGGGTAAAATGAAATCCCTAGGTTTATGGAGCGCCAAATTAACATATCATCGATTGAATTATTGCTCTCTTTAATTGAATTAATGCACGCATTAAATCAATTATTGCTCTCATCACATGAATTATGCGCGCTTCACTTCAATTACTGCTTTCATCAATTGAATTAATGTGGACATCAATTGAATTATAATTAGAGCAATAATTGATTTAATGCATGATTAATTCAGTTATTGCTCTCTTCAATTCAATTGATGTGCACATTAATTCAATTAATGAGAGCAATAATAGATTTGATGCGCAAATTAATTGAATTATTGCTCTCTTCAATTCATTTGATGAGAGCATCAATTTAGTAGAAATATTGCTCGCAATAATTAATTTAGAGCTTGGTATAAATAATTTGATGATCTCTTTAAAGCAATTGAAGATATCTTTAAATCATTTACAATGCTTTTGTGTAAGGAATTAATGCGCGCATCAATTCTTTTAAAGAGAGCAACAATTCAATTAAAGATATCATTAATTCAATTGTGGATATGTTGAATTGAAGAGATCTTTAATTATATAGTTGCTCTCTCTAAAAAAAATCATTGCTCTCTTCAAATGAATTAGAGATACCATTAATTCAATTGAAGAGAGCAATAACTGAATTAATGCGTGCATCAAATCAATTATTGCTCTCATCAAATGAATTAATGCGTGTATCAATTCAATTATTGCTCTCATCAATCGATTTAATGCGCGCATTATATCAATTATTACTCTCTTCAATTGAATTGTAGCGTGCATTTGAAGAGATCATTAATTCAATTAAAGTGCGCATCAATTCAGCTGAAGAATTAATGCTATCATGAATTCAACTAATGCGCGCAATAATTCAGAATTGAAGATATAATTAATTATTTGAAGAGATCTTTAATTGAATTGTTGCGCTCATCAAACAAATTGATGAATCTTCAAATAATTGAAGATATCTTCAATTATTTGAGTTTATGTTAATTTGGCGCACCATGCATATAGGTTGATTTTTTTTTAATATTCATATCGTTTAATCTATGTGTCTTGAAATGTCATTTGTTAGAGTTTCTTTAAAATTGATTCAGAATTATAGATTCTCTTTTATATGGTACTGAGTACGGCAAATATAGCTTGCACATTTGACCTTTATATATATTTCCAAGCATATGATTAATATATATATATATATATATATATATATATAAACAAAAATTAATTTGTGACTTTGATTATTATTTTATTTGTTTATTTGAATTTCATTTAATAAATTCCTTTCATAAAATGTACATTCTTCTCACATTTTTTTTTAAAAACATGTACTTTAATGAAAGCTAATGGATTTAACCCTTTTCTGACTAAAGTGTCAGAGACTGGATTTGTAACCATTTTATAAAAAAAAATCTACAGGTCAAATTTCTTTTGAATTTTGCCAAACAGGCACAGTTTAATATAATGATATAAAAGTTCTGTAATATTCCAAAACATTGAATTATAAGAAACGTTTGGTACTAACCTTAACTGTCATATTGGGAACAAAAATTTCATGACAGCATAGAAAATTTTAAATTTCAATTGTTTATTTCAGCAAAATGGCAGTCAAATAATTCTCAACTAGTGTCAATAAGCCATACAGTATATAACACTCTTTTAATTGTGAATTTGATATTTGCATGACATAGGCAATTTATGTAGACCCATTCCCAAATTCACAAAACATTCGGAGATCACTGTTGATCGAGGAGAGTATAGATCCACTTAATTAAATTCAATAAAGAAACAGCCAAAACATCATATGGCACTTTCAATCAATTCCAATGCAAGTGTATACTTATTTTTATAAAGTTTTCCATTCCACGTAACACCTACAGTGGTAAAACAAGAGCACTTATTCATAAATGTGCTAAAATGTCGAGATATTTCTCAGTGTATCAGCTGCTATATATTATATACTGAAATAAGTAAACACTACAGTACGACACCTATACAGATGCATTCATTTTCACAAACATAAAAACCCTTAATGACTTAACTAAATTCAAACTTTCAGCTTATTTCAAAGTTTAATAGTTTCAATCTTTATGAAAACAATGCAGAAGAGAACAATTTAACTATGTTATTAAAAAAACTATTCTCATGAAACGAAAATAAAATGAGTTTGATTAAGAAATAAATTTCAATTTCAAAACTACATGACGTCGCTTCAAGCCGGCATGCCTCATAAAGCATGAAAATTATGGCACGATCTTCATGAAAAGTATGCTCAGGCATGAAGCATTGCAGTTCATACCCTCATGTATTTTCAACAATGTAATTCTTTTTTTAATTTATAATTTACAGTCTCCTTTCATTTCTGTTGAAATTCCCAACTCCTGAAATAGCTGTACAATATTTATAAAGATTCAATGAATGTATATTATTACCATATGGTCCACATGTTGGCATTCTTGGGTCATTGGATTTTGGTGCTCTGATTGGATAAAATGGGCTGTTGTCACCGGGACTTACATTTGTAAAATTACTGGCAGTGAAAATCCATCTAGGTAACCAATCATACAGTACTATTTTCTGTCAACAAATAGGGAAACAATAAATAATGAAAAATATAAGGATAAAGTATATGTCTCAGAAATTGAATTTACTTGTATACAGTGGAGCCTTGGTAATCCAGATGCCATTAATACGGATGCTTCACTTTCCAGATGATTTTTCTAGGGAACTTTTATATGTTATTTTGCATCATTAATCTGGAAATTCGCATTCAGGATATGGACGGTAATTTTTTACTACAAAATGTTAAAATGCATTGAAAATTGTACCGTTAATCCAGACGGTAAGTTTTTTGAGGGAAGGTCTGTGTTGAACAATTTTAGCAAGGCATAAATTATAAAGAAAACAAGCCAAACTATCTAAATGAAGCAATTACCTGTACCCCGTCAACACCTCCCTCCAATTAGGTGGTGTGTGATGATAAGTCCATTAGATAGCACGTGCCGATCGAGACACTGTATTGCCAATTTTTGCACATAAGATCTTTATTGCGTGTAATGTTGCATTTTGTAAATAAATCTGTAGCAAATTATTCTATAGTATTGATCAATAGCCAAATAGCATTAATAAATTAAACATCATGCCGTAATGATATTTTTTTTGAACTGCTACACATATCAGTTGTACTCATTCGTAAATTGATATCGGCTTATTCAAATCTAAAGAGTGTAGATTATACTTCTATGCATCAATAAAGTAAGCATATTGGTTATACTTATGTAAATATGCAATTCAGTTATCCGGACGCTTCATTTCTCTGGACAATTATGCTGGGATTAACCAAAGTGTCCGGATTAACGAGACTCCACTGTATTTTAAAACTGTACATGATGTACTTTATGAACAAACCTGATGGCTGGCAACAACCCATTTTCTGGCATAGTTAAAAATTTGCTCATCATATTTTTCTAGGTCACTTTCCTGAATTCCTTTCATTCTAATGTATTCATCTGCCAGATAATTATGCCATCTGAACCATAAAACTCCAAAGGACAGAAGAAATGGGTTTTCCATGGCTCTGGGGTTTCCAAGTCCTGGAGGTAAAATTCCATCAATAGTACTAAATGTGTGCTTAGCTAGCTATATAAATTTTTATCCAAACAAAAGTATGATCAATCTTATCATTTATCTCCAAAATTTTGGGAATTAGAATTCCCACAAAAGCAGCCTGCCATTCTGCAGTTCGTTTTGTTGTTGCTGAATATTCAAATTAAACCATCCAATTAATCCGTGAGACTTGTCGTTTATTTTCTAAACAAACAAATGATGTAACAAAACGATTATAAAAATGATTTCCACTACTGATATGACTGATTTTATAAGAAAAACAGTAAAGTGTGATATTACCACATAACTACCATAAATCTGGAATTTTCGGCATCAACTAAATCTGGAATTTTCGGCATCAACTTTTTTGCGGATTTAGGAGAAAATGCTATAGACTTATTTTGGGTTTCTTAATTTTGCAAATCAACATCAGTGCTAAAAATAAAAAATCATTATTCTTTTTATAGATGAAAACAATCATATGTATTAACATATGTATATAAAGATAGTAGATAAAATATACATGTGTGCGCATGTAGTGTGCGTGTGTGTGTGTGTGTGTGTGTGTAAAACTTGATTAAAAATCACATCGTGGCATGTAACATTCTTCCCCCAAACCACTGTTCACTAATGAAATGCCATTCAACTATTATATAAACCTTAATTTCTAGATACCTGTGTGTAAACCCAACCCCCTTTCTCCTATTCAAGGTGAAACTTGTGATTTTTGAAAATAACATTTAACCACAGCTTTATTATATATATAAATTCATATTTAAGAAAAATATTTTTGCAAACTTATTTGATCATACATTGTATGTACAAAATTACTAGATATTAATTGACAGTAAAAATCTCCAGCTTTACAGTACGTATGTCCCATGGCAGCAGATGATCTTCTTAAAGGCAATTCATTACTGATGTACAAATTTTTAAGTATCAATTAAATGTGCACAAAAATATTTTTTTGCATCTCATCAAATGACGGAGTTAAATAAAGGGAAAGAACTATTAAGGCATCTCAGAAATTGCATATTCTCCAATAATATCGAAACCTAACTTCTAAAGAAACTTACTCCAAAATCTTGCGACGGGTAGCAGTCGTCTTTCCCTAGTATTCTCCCTTGGGTTGGGGGGATTGGCAAATGGCAGACGGATGTCATTTATAGCTGGGAGACTTTCCCTAATAGGCTTAGAAGGATCTAGAGATAAAAGTTTGCCTCCCCTGAATTCTCTAATAGCATCAGTCCACGTTCTGGCTGGTCCATACATAAGTTGCCCATCAAGGTATGGTGTGATCTCATTCAGCTACAACATTTAAGTGATGAAATAGAAACTAACTTTGAGGAATTGAAGAAAAAATTAGTGAGATTGTGTCAAGATGAAAATAAAGATCTTGTTTATGATTTTGCATAAAAGCTTTATAATATCAATAGTGATGAAATTGAATGCTCATGAAAACTTTCTATAAAGTGTGACAAACCAAGATCACAGAATAAACATTTTCATGAAAAACAAATGTTATTAAACTGATAATCAAGATGAGATTGTTTTTATGAAACACAAATGTCTCCCCAGCTCCCAAAATTGGAAGTGCTCCAATTGAAACCTCCTTCCCTTAATGAACTGCATAATATGGAGGAGAAAGCATGAGCAGGAACATAGACATTATTATGAACTCCAATAAGCCACATAGGAGAAGAGTTCACAAACTAGTTTACACCCTCCACCCCTTAGATCCACTACAACTTTAAGGATCGATAACAATTGGACCCTCCTGTTCCTACAATACACACATTTGCAAATAGCATTGAAGTATATTGTTCAAAATTTCAAGTTTATTGGATAAGGCATATAGGAGAAGCATTCACAAGCTTTTTTAACATCCTCCACCCTTTTAGATCCACTATAACTTTTAGGAAAATAATTGGATCCTCTCGTCCCACAAATATGCACATCTACAGATGGCAATGAAGCATTGTACAAAGTTTCAAATCTATCCGATAAGCCATATAGGAGGAGAAGCGTTCAAAAGATTTTGTGACAGACAGACGAACGGACAGAGAGTACAAAAACAATATGTCTCCCGCTGAAAGAAGGGAGACATAATTCAAACGTCTTACAAATACAATAATGTATGCATCTGGTAGTGGACACTTTTATGACATTTGAATTTTACATACTTGTGCTCTGATTTGTTATCTCACCTGATTCTTTCTCCTATTCAAACTAAAGAATGAAAAACTTTTACCTGTTGTCTGGGATTACTGGGAGATTGTCCAGTCCTTTGGTCAAACCTTGACCTGGGAAAAGGCATGAAAACTGTGTCTCTGGCTGCATTGAATGCCTCACTGTTCCGATATAGGGTGTTGTTTCTTGGGACTG
This sequence comes from Ostrea edulis, assembly GCF_947568905.1. Taxonomy (NCBI): domain Eukaryota; kingdom Metazoa; phylum Mollusca; class Bivalvia; order Ostreida; family Ostreidae; genus Ostrea; species Ostrea edulis. Next base: position 16,684,288 of record NC_079168.1, read on the forward strand.
GAATATTCTCGTATTCTCTCGGACATCCAGGACGTTGAGAATCCATTATTTCTTCCACAACTTGTTGTCCTGTTGCCATGGGGAAAAAAGTCAGATATCTATATACATTCAAACAATTTGAGTTTTGATATTATCAGGTATCAGAGTCTTACTATTTGGACCAAAAAAATATTTCTGAGAGCTTACAAAGCAAATGGTCAATTCAATATAATATACTAGATGTACATAATTGATTAAAAAATAGTAAAATTTTCCTTGTTCCAAAATGAAGATAACCAAGACTGAAACAATAATTGGTTGCTCTTTAAGGAGGTGTGCTACACCAGAGAAATTTGATGTAGATGAAAAATGGAGGATATGTACAAAAATATTTTGAAGTTGAAAAATTTCAAATTTACTTTATTTTGTCAAAAAATACAGTTTTAGTAGAAGGTAATCTGAAAAAAATTTAAAACCCCTGCTGGACTCGAACCTGCGACCTACAGGTCAGCAGTCGGTATTCTAACCTACTGAGCTACTCGGCTAGGTATCTAACTGGAAAAGGAAAAGTCAAATATTGCTGATATCGATTTTTTCATCCATGTTTTTAAAGGAAGTCAGCCATTATGACGATGTAGAGTACTACCTTAATATGTGCCAATGTCATCAATTTCTAGGGAAAGAAAATTATTTTTAAAAATTTCAGATTTTGAATTTTCTAAATCCACACATTTCATTCCCATAAGATGGTGTATCAAAATTGTCCTTGTCCATTATGTAGATTTAAACATTATTCATCTTTTGATCTAAGAATGGACAGATTCAGGTGAACCCATTGACAATGTAGTAGAAAACAAGACATGAAATAAATAAGCTGCTTGCAATCATTAGTATATTGAGCAGTATTCTGTTAAACAATGCTTCTATTGTTACATATAATTTGTCTAGGTAACTTTTTAAAATAGGTTGATCGAAGAATAAGTATTTCAAAATTCCTTAATATTTGTATTTTCCTAAAAAAATGAAGCATGATAGAATCATCTGCATAAGCCTTTCTTTGTTGTTAAACCATCTGCAGCAAGTGCATGTGTTCAAAATATCATTGCAACATCTACAACTCCAAACAATGACTTTGGTAGTCAGAGTGCGGTGGATATCCCAAGTAAGTGCATACAATGAGAAATACATGTATATCAAATTATCCTAACGTTTATTTTACATCTGGTAATACAATTTGACAGACACTTACCAAAATAGACCTGCATGGCAGTTCTTCCTCGTACTGACCCCAGGGAATTTGGTGTGTTTGACCTATGTGCCCTTTCACTAATGTCAAATGGATTGGGGCGATCCTGTCCTGATAAGGTGTACACGCCATCTGCATAGGCTGCTGGACTTTTACGCAATAAAATTGTGTCTATAGGAAGCAAAAGATATGTTACTGTTCATCATACATGTTAACACAAGTGTTTTTTCCCATAACTGTTCCAGTAAAAAATTAAAATTCCATTTAAAGTAGCTCCACCCTCATGATGTCATGCAGGTTTTTGCAAAATCTTTATTGAATTAACTGAAATATGTGCATGATAGGAATATATATTTTGGAGAAATTTTATTCACTGGGTATCACAATTAATATAAATGATTAACAATCTGATACTGAACAAGATGTGTTGGTAAAACAATATATCCCCATATTGCAAAACTCTAAAGTCAAAGTCATATGAGATAAAAAATCTTGCTACCAAAAAAAAGGTCTTGTCCAAAGGAATACACATACAACATGTGCAGGAAACCCTATAACTATCACCATTCAATTGTTATGGCCAAGATTAAAGTTGTTGTTTGTATTTTTTTTTAAAAAGATCAAACTCCAAGGTAAAAGTCACAAGGTCAAAATTCAATGCACCATACCATACACTGAGGAGCTTCTACCACCTGAATGCTTCAATCAAGCAAGTTCTCCTGTATGGGTGACTAAGCCAGTTGTAATCCAACGATATTATTTGTTTAATGTACATATATGTTGTTTAATAAATATTTTTCTGAGGTTGACTTAAATACGTTTGTTTTATATGTATGTCTGACATCTTTGAAGAGGTGGCAACATACACATTTTCTTTGGTTATTGATCAAACTGAACGATATCAAGTGAAAATTAATAGTTTTTCTACTATGAGCCATTAATATTGATAAGTCACATGAGGGTAGAGCTACCTTACCTAAATGGGATTTTCAGAATTTATTCTCTTTCATCTATAAGTTCTTTAAGATCTCTATCATGTATGAACTGTATATGAAATCACAGCTAAATGATATACACCCTGTCTTCAAGCAAAACCTAAAGTGAATCTCAATCTCAAAAGCCTGAAATCTTAACCTGGATCAAACGACTTGATAACAGGTAAAATGAATGAATGGAACACTTGGCATGCAGCAATTCTGATGAGAAAAGGCTGATTTTGAGACAGCCAATCAAAAGCAATTATATTTTGGAATTAGATCACTCGACTGTAAATACGTATCACTAACACTTCTTCAGAATCACTAAAGCAGCAATTGTGTACCAAGTATGGTGAACATGCAACCTGGCATGTGGCAGTACTAAGTACCGGGTATGGTGAACAACCTGGCATGTGGCAGTACTGAGTACCGGGTATGGTGAACAACCTGGCATGCAGTAGTACTAAGTACCGGGTATGGTGAACAACCTGGCATGCAGTAGTACTAAGTATGGTGAACAACCTGGCATGCGGCAGTACTAAGTATGGTGAACAACCTGGCATTCAGCAGTACTAAGAAAAATATTTCAAACATTAAATCTTGCCTCAGCTCCATTTAACGTAGTTCCACACTCCTGTGACGTCATAAGATTGTGCAAAGTCAATAATTTAATGACTGGAACATAAATTTTGTTGGAGTCTTTTTCAATAGTTATTGTAAAAAATCTTGTTAGCCATAAAATATTTCAAAAGTCTTAGTTATATTTGAATAGTCAATTATGCGTTTCAAAACATTGAATCCAAGGACAATAACTCTGTTTTCATTAAATTATTTATCAAGTCCATTATGCAATAGATTTCCTATATTTTTCACAAACATTTTACCAAGGTGATAAGGAATTATTATCTGTGTCTTTTCATGAAATTACATAAAATTTTAATCTATGAGTGGTTTTGAATAGCTCAGTTGTATGGTGCCAGACTTAGGGTTTTTATGGGGGTATACATACTCTGGAAGCTATAGATTTGAAATTATTAAGGAAAGGTATGGATTTTTTTTCATAAATAACTATAACAGATGTACATCTACTAATATAACCAGAAAAAATGATATGTAAACCATGCTATAAGGAAATTGTGTCCATATTTGTTTGTTTTTTAACATTTTGGAGAGTAAGGCTAATTCAATAATTTTGCACTTATTATACTAAAACTTGATGAACATAGTGAAAATGACATGTGTTTTAGTTCTTGACATGTTTCCTGGTAAATAAATGCAATTTAAAATTGTTGTTGTTGTTTTTATTTTAAAATAACAACAGATAACTGTTTCCAATTTGCCTTTTCTCATTACTCTGAATGTTAATCTATTGATTCCAAACAAAAAAATGCTACCTAAACCCCAAAAATTCAGGACTAAGGACCCACCTTAATTCAAATCCATGTTGGCCTTATTCAATTCAATTATTCCAAAGTTACAAAAATTATTTACATTTCGTCAAGTTCACTAAAGAGAACACCCATCCCTGGTATGGTGACATATTACCAGGAATGCTGCTCTAGAAGAAAAGTCATGTTTGTTTCAGCTGATGGTCATATTGGTATTCTGTAAAGATATTTCCTCAGGTTCACAACAGAAATCAATCATACCATGTGCACATGTAATGGTGACTTTGAATGAAGATAGGATATCAATTTTGTCTCATTGAATCAAGTATTATGTCAGCAGTCATATTTGGCATATATGCATTTCCACCACTCCAAAATGATGTATGACCTTGTAATCTTTCCATCATGCTTTATGTACCACATATAGAGCAATTATAAGTTTCAATTTGATATCTCATTCCTCGAAATTTACTATGATGACCTGACGTACGTTTAAAGACTTTTAAACCATGAAGGGTCATCCTTTAGTATTACATGCATTGACGAGCAAACAGACCTGAATTCATTATACATGTGTACCCCACTTTGCCTTCTATGGGACATCGATCACACCATAAGAAATTTAAGGTATAGAGTGAGTCTGACTCGATATGCTGCCATTCACTTATGGAAATTGAAAAGAATTTCATCTTTAAATCTTAATCTCCGAGAACATTATTTACGCGTAATTTCGCAAGATTAGCCTTTTGCAAGAACTTCGTTTTCACGAATAAACTCCTACACATAGCAGAGCCATAATCAATCGATGATGATTTGCGACAGTTATGCCATGTGAACAAATACATCATTGTATACATGCAAAAATAAGGTCTCGAGAAATAAAAGTGACTTACAGAACAGCTGGACAAAGGATGATAAATGATGACATGCACATGCATCCAGGTGTGCTAAAAATATCCTATAAAGAACTCACCAACAGCTCCCCAGTCTGGATGTATCAAATTGTTGAAGTATCCATCCAAGGGATGTAACTCTGGGATTTCTTCTTCTTCCTGGCATTCTGAAATTTAGTCTATGCATGTAGATCATTCTTCTAGGTATATGAACCATATGCAGGTGATAATGGAATATTGCTACGTAATATGGGAAGTTGACGATGGAGAAGCTGAAATCATCCAGCTTGTCATAAAGTGGAGTTGTTACGTTCAGGCTTGGGTGTAATATATTTTTTATTTCGTACATCTCTCCCGATGGATAAATACACTAAAACATTTCAACAAAACAGGCGACTTTTTATTCTTACACCTCGGCAACAATTTGTTGCCAAAAAGCCAATAATGATGATAAAAATCAAGTTTAAATTTCTATGACCTCAAAGATCAACCTCCTGACCCTATAATTATCCAATATTGATGTATATAGGCCTACTGTGTAAATACATTAAACTCATCATTCCATAAGACCTATAATAAAATACTCATGATTACATGTGTAGCAGTCAGACCAGCTCAGATAGCTTAGTAGAGCACCAAAAAAGATTAAGAGGCCCTGGGTTCAAATCCTACTCTGGTCCAACTTCAATATTTCTCCCCTCCATGTTACGTATATGTAAGTCTTGGTATTCGGTTAGTTTCCTAAAATGGTTATCTGTATACTGATAATAAATAAATATCAAAATATTTACAAAACATGAACAATTATTTATTTACATACAAACTGTCATTTCTTTTAAGGGTACTGGAAGTTAATGATAGAGGGCAAAGCTCTCCCTATAGGTAATACATATACATGTATATATATGTTTAAAAGGAAAATATAGAAAACTAGTGAAAAATTAAAACCATACCTATGGAACTTCAAAATTTTGGTTAAATCAATTAAAATGCAAGCGCGAGGACATGCATTTCGCCATTCTGAATCTTATCTACCCAAGTTCACGTCATTTTGAGATCTTGATTGTATCAGGTCTCTCAATGTTTGTATTTGCTGAATACCAACAGTCGGACACTAAACATGACAAATTGCACCTTATACATCAATTCCCCCTCTCCTGTTCTATTTTTTTAAATTGATAATCATTTTGACAGTCCTGCATATTGTCAAAATAGTGAAATATTAATTAATGCTATGTAGGATGTTTGATGTTTATGGAACATTGGACTGTTCTTCTGGTGTTGCCTATTAAGCATTACAGTCAGGGTAGTCCGAAATATCCCACGTTTTCCTGGCTTTTTTTATTTTGATATTTACCGTGCCAGGAAACGGCACAGTACATATCAAAATCATAAAAAGCCAGGAAAATGTCATATTTTGGACTACAGTCAGGGTAGCAGATTAGCAAACGCTTAATCATGATAAGAAAAAAAAAACACCCACCCCCCAAGTTACTCAGCCACCGGCAATTCCATGCAACACGCTGAGTGTTCATATATCATTTGGATCTCTTTCCTTGTTTATTTTACTTTATTTAATGTTTACAATGTTCATGTTATATTTGTTCTGAATACCCTTACATTTTTAAACTACGTCCCTAAGAAAGAATTTTTAATTTGAATCACAATTATTAAATATTTAGGATTATTAATTAAAAAAACCAAACCCATAATTTGTCAGTATGATAAACTATGAAAAATGATACGATTTGACAATTTCCACAAATATTGAATAATATACACCAGGCCAGGTACATGGGAGATACAGTATGTTGTTGTACTGACTACTGAGTGGTGATTACGGGTAGTCATGAAATTTAACCTCCTCCATTGCTCATAGTGGTTCCCTCTACCACAGACACTTGTTTCTGTAAATAACTTACAACCTCTGTATACTAATAATATACAGAGGTTGCAAGTTATTTACAGAAACAAGTGTCTGTGGTCTATTGCTAGAAACATCAATTTCTTTTATCCTGTGTAAAATAAAGAAAAAAATATGTGGATTTGTACAGTCAAATGAAGATTTTAATATGTCGAATATTTTAAAGCCTCGTGGAGTCAAGACCTCAAGACGTTCCTCCCTTGCAAGAGTAGAAACAAAAGCGTGCACCCTTTTAAAAAGTGTTTTGACATTTTAACGTGTTTTGGGACAGACAGTCTGATTGAGTTTTAATATTATGAAAATCAGCTCGCAGTGTACAGAAAACCGGTGTAGAAAATGTTAAATATTCTTTTTTACTGCTTTATTGATTATTTATTAATGTTCACACAGAATCATTCCATGTCAGCTAATTATAGATGTCTAAGACGTCTTTTCGAAACCATTGAATTCAGGATCTAACCATGTCTAATTGTATTTGCTCGGTACAAGCAGTATAAGCCCAATTTTAAAGGTTCTCGCTCCATGACCCCCTCCCTTCCGGCTTCGCCCTTGAACCACTGTTGCATATGGCTGCCTCCGGGCATTCAGTCTGTTTTTGGTGTGAACATTAGCTACGCCCCTGAAAGACACTGCTTTGTTTCTTGTTAAAATTTCCCGACTTCGGAGTTTACTCCTCATCAAAAGCGACAGAATTAGGAAAAATAGCAAAGGCGATAATCCAAGATTTTAAGCTTCAGAATTTAAAATTATTTTCATTTCTGTGACTGAAATACGACTTAATTTAAATAGATATAGTAATGCTTTGCGCTGCCAAAATTATTAATTATACAGCATTAACCGGACAGTGAAAGAAGCAAGTGTTTTCACCTGCAATAAGTAGTTTACATTGACATCGCAGATCACACGTATTCCTTTCGATACCGTGTGCTACAATATTAATCCATTTCTAGCATGGACACTGAGTGAAAAATTCTACGTAACATTATAGTTATTGTTCAATCCTGCTAAAACCAATCTGATTAAAATCAGCTCCTCGATCCGCTCCTTTACTTCTTTTGTTTTGTCGCTACTCGAGCCGATTTTAATCAGATTGTGCTAAAACGAAATATACTTTTAAAATTTTAAATGAATATAAATATACACGGAAGGACCGGACCCCCCAATATTATCAAAATGTCGACAAAAAAAGGTTTCCCGTTATGTTTCCTATTGACATTGATATTTTAATGAGCAATCAAAACTACTTGAGGGAACTATCTTTACATCCATAAAAGGAGTATATGGCATTATCCACTTTCATCCCTTTTTTCAGTCACGGCAATAAAACACTTATCGTAATCTTACGTACTTAAACCAACAACATCATAGCAAGGAAATATTTTTTTTCGATCGTATCAAGAATATGGCTATTTCAAAACAAAACAAAAATCCCCAAATCAAACAGGCACAACTCCATATAGTTTAGCACATTTTATAAAATTTACACCAGGCGTTTCAATTGAAAATCCATTGGGCCCTAAATCTGACAGCATGTTCTCGCGTCATGCAACATTCTCTTCCACAGAGTTATCGGTCCTTTTCTCTCCCTTTACAAGGGAGAGAAAGGACCGATAAGTGAATGGAAGAGTCCATCACTGCATATGACGACGTCCAACCCGAGGTGTACATCAGTATATATACTGGTGCACTATAGAAACTGTCGTAGTGGTTACTAGTGCAGAATATATACCGGTATATTTATACGGAGAGAGAGAGAAAGAGAGAGAGAGAGAGAGAGAGAGAGAGAGAGAGAGGGGGGGGGGAGTCGGAAAGTGAACTACATGTATGATCATTCTGTCCTTTCCAGTTGTGACGCAGTGTATTTTAATATTTTACTACCCAACCCACTGAGTCCATTGAACATCATTAAAGTTGACACGTAGGCAGTCTGGTTGTCGTTCACTATATACCGATTAACTTTGAATTGCCTCAGTTACATAATGAACTACTAAAGTAAAGTAATTTACACTTTAACGCAATTTTTGAAGTGAGTATCTTTTGCCGAGGTTTTAGAAAAGCTGACCGTGAACTCTTGGCTAGCGAATTTTTTAGTGTTTTCTAGGAGTAGATATAGAGCTTCCTCAGCGCGTTATCCGAGAAATAACGTGGGTTTACCTTGTATTTCACAACTCTCCGCGCATGTTAGTTACACTCAATACTCTCTCCCTCCATTCTACTAATGACAACGGAAACACTTAAACTGAGACAATATATTTCAATTTCCGAAATCTGTTGAGTAAGAGTCACAACAAGTTTATACAACAGTATCCGGTACAACAGTATGTTGTAAAAACAGCGACTGCAGGGCTTTAATTCTCTCTGGGTCCATTGCTCTCTCTTTCTCTCTCTCTCTGTTTCTCTCGCGATCGAGAGAGAGAGAGAAAATTTTTACTTGACTTACAAATGAACTAAAGGCTTTTCTGTTAAACTTAGATTGCATTTCAATTTGAATTGCATGTTAACATTTTCATTAAAAAAAGGAAAGCACAAAAAACCCACTTGCAATATAACAAACAGAATTTTAAAATAACACAAATCAACAACCTTTCAATAATTACGTATGGTAATATAAATATATTACATGACAACCGTTCCATTCTCAACTTCGCGGATACGTTTCATCCTGCATGCGCAAAATGTACAAGGACGCATGCCCTGGACCAAAAAGAAAACGGATTACCTGACACAATCAAAATGGCCAAAATCCCAAACAGAATCTTCACATCCATACTGATGGTACGGGGTGGACGTTATGCCAGGTCTGTACACATTGTCAAGTTGCGAGGCTTATTGCGATCTGATTCAGCTTCCTTCTTCGTCATCCAAATCTGCATACGGAAGTGGCTTCATGGGGATGGTTTTCAGTTTTCTATTCTCAGTCACAGTCCATTTTTAGGATATATCACCCATTAAAGCCTGGAGCTTTGAACAAGAAATGTTAAGACCTTTTAAACACATTTGTTTCACTAACCTTCCAACAAATATAAACTGGATTAACCTTTGTAACTTACAGGAAGATCCTCGGGAAAATATGAACAATATGTATTCCGCTATTGAAAATCCATGCATTTCAGACGAATTTAGTGAAAGCCAGTATGCCTCCTCCCCCCCCCCCCCCCCCAATATTTTGTTCAGCAAAGTTTTCAAACTTTTAACAATGTCCTATCAACTGTAAATGTGGCTGCAACTCCGTTTCGTTGAATGAAAGATTTTCAAATCTCCTTCCCCTTTTTCAGAGTAGTCATTGCTTTAAGAATATGATTTAATTCTAGTGAATTATTCTTTTTGAACTGAGCATGAAAAACCCTCTTCCAGTACCCTACTTTGTTAATGAACTTATCAACAAGAGGCAAATGTTCCCCCTTCCACCCTAGTTTTATGTCTGAGAAAAGAATCGCCACAATTTGATATTCAATTAGTTGCTTAGAAAAATAGTACGTCTTTCAGTTTTAATATCTTTTCATCACCGGGCTGGGGGTAATCAGGAAGGGAGCGACACAATGTTGGTGGAAATGGAATAAAAAATTCGGTAAGTGAACGGGGTATCGTCTCTGTCATGTATTGGAACTCAAAAATTTATATTTTGTGTGTGTGGAGGAATGTTTCCTTTTAGATTATATACTTGTATGTAAAATTAACGAAAACAACGTTTATAAACCTGGAGACAATCCTTAACACCGGATAAATGAATTGGACAGGAAAGCTGGTGTCATAGTACCTTAAGTGATTATGTATCATAATCCTTAAACATCACTGCGCCCTCCTTATAAGATTATGCCTGTTTGGACGAAGGACGCCGACATTGAATGATTGCAGAAATTTGAGTAAATGTACCCCAGGTCACAATATTATGAGTAAACTTTTTTTACTTTTTAGTTTTTGTAGGAGGAAAAAAAAAAAGATGCATAGAGATGTGCATTACAAATCAAGAACTTATCATGAGATTTTATAGGATGTGAATTACACAGAGGAAATGTCCCATTTCCATGGGAGTCAGATGATGCAGCAATATACATGTACAATTAACCTCTTAAGAACCATATTCCCCTTAAAAAAAAAAAGAGGGGAAAAAAAGTTAAAACCTACTGGTTTTGAGAGTCATTTCATGGTTTGTTTGTTTGAAAATATTTTATTGACACAATAATTACTATTACTCTAGTTCGTCAGCATAGAAGTCACCATTTCTTCACGGTTTAGTCGAAAATGAGTAAAGGGCAAGTTCTCGTTGCACAAGCAAAAATGATAAATCAGTCGTGCTACAACATTGTGATTTCTTTCATATATTGTCGACCTTTCGTGTACAGTACATTATCTTATCGGCACGGACATATAGTGTCACTTCCCTATTTGTTCATCAAAATATCTACATTACAAATTCTTTCAATTTGGAAATTCTAAATTCATCTTGGATGTGATGTTTTAATGTTCACCTCTAAGAGACAGGTGAAACATGGCGTCTGTTGGATCACCATGGAGCGCGACATTAACATAAACTCAACTCATTGAAGATATCATTACTTACTTTTAAAAAGGTACCATCAATTGGAATTCATATGGAGGAATTATTGCACCAAAAATTAATTTTGTATGGAATTAAACATTCTCTTCGAAGAATTTATCGTTGTGTAAACTGGACATTTTACTCACAAACTGAATAATTCCAATTCATTCCTTGTATCATCAATTTCAAGAATTTTATTAGTTTCCCTGCACTGTTCTATTTGTTTTCAGGCGTGTATGTATACACATTCATGTGTAAATTCTCGTTTAGATTTATTTTTGTCCAATCGGTATTACATAACATTGGAATTATAGATTGGTATGCATGATTTGACGATCTCTTTAATTTAATTGAAGATATTTATAATTATTCACAACGAATTTCGTAAAAGGAAATACTTTGCGTATCAACTCTTTTAAAAAGAGAGAGTAAAAACTCAATTGATTAAAGAGATAATTAATTCAGTTGTGGAGATGTTGAATTGAAGCTATCTCTAATTATATACAGTGGAGCCTCGTTAATCCGGACGGTTTGGTTCCCAGCAAAATCGTCCGGATAAATGAAGCGTCCGGATAATTGAATCGCATATTTTCTATCTTTACATAAGTAACCAATATATGACTACTTTATTGATGCATAGTGAATTAAACACATTCTATCGGTACCTAGCAACTTGGGCGATGTCCGTTTTTAAAACAAACAAACAAACTGTTAAGTGTTTTGTTTGTATTTCCTCGTTATAGGCCTACGTGCTGTAGCACTTGCAAGTTTAAGAACTTTTGAGGCACTAACTGCTGATTTTAATCTCTCAAGTGCTCTTATATAAATGATAGTATTATCAATGTGTTTGCTTTTTTTTTTTTTTTTTTTTTTTTTTTTTTTTTAGAGCGAGTACTCATATTAAATTGTTTTTTCCCTCTCCATTTTTAGATAAAACATTTCATATATACCACAATTTAAGCGGCCGATTTGATGCTATGCAACAAAATTATCTTGTATTTAATTTGAAGTAAATCGTCGTAACCTGTGCACATATTGTACAATGTATTGCGCAATCTCCAAACGGTCATTTCACGCAGGAAGTGCGCTGACCGAACATCAAAGACACGATTTTGGCAAAAACTAGGACGAATTGTTTTAGCACACTAAAACAGATGTCTCCCCTGGGTACCTGTGAAGTGCGAAACGAAATCTACCGAAACGAAACGAAATCTACCGAAACGAAACCCACCGAAACGAAACCCATCGAAACGAAACGAAACCTACCGAAACGAAACAGATTATATAACCGAATTCTTTTAATTATAATAATTAAAAACGGTATATTAGGCCCGTGTGAACGTTACCACATATAAATAAAATTCGCCTCCCCTTTGATGTAGGCTTTCGCCTTGACTGATACAAAGTTTTAAAAGTTGGAAGGGGGGTTGATTAAGCACAAAGTACGTATCCGAAGTTGATTAAATACCACGTGTAATCAGTTTTGGTCCATAAATTTCAGAACGGAGGGTTACAGTCTTATAAGTCAGGTCTGGGGAAACACACTAAACGAGGGTGGGGTCGCCGGCGTTGGATCCATCTTTGGGCATAATACATGTTTCAGTATTTTTTGCTCTTAAGACAAATCTATGTATACATGTAGATATTGTGTATTTGTATGTATTATATCAAACGGTGGATTCTGAGTATGTCCACCCTTTATCTTTGTAATTTCTGCTTCCCTTGTTCATAAGCCTTTTGATTTTACAAAATGCTCACATCCTCCTGATATTATTGCATAAAACATTTCCGTTTTCCGTCCCGTTTTCAATTTCCCGTCTTAGCAACATTCTAAATGTATAGAGTTATCTTTAGACTCACTACATACAGTGTATCAATAATAATTTTTAATAGTATATGTATATATATCTTACCGAATTGCATTCATATAATATGGTATCTATCTAATGTTTTTCCATTAGGCCAAGTAAAATTAATTAGTAGATTATCATTCAAACTTCACAAAAAAATGGGGAGGGTGGGAGGATTTTATTTTTTATTTTTCGCCATGGTATTCTTGACCTCGAAAATGTCTTCTCTCATTGAGAAAAGGCTTTATAAATCATAATTACATGTGTATTTGGGTTTCTAAAAGGCAAAGTGAAACAAAGTACGTTTACGATACCGGACCGGACATAAAAATATCCGGAAATCGTAATTTTAAAAAATCAAAAAAATCGGGGCGGGGCGATTTTCGAGGGGCGGGCGGGAATGATAATCTACTAATTAATTTTACTTGGCCTTATTGAAAGCACTCGTACCTCAGCAGTTAGAGATAAAATAAGGGGTTAAGAGTTCTTCCTGCTTTCAACTTTCTCAGACACCAGCTTCTTCAAATAATGTATCTATACCCAAAGGCGGATCCAACGCCGGCGACTCCACCCCTCGTTTAGTGTGTTTCCCCATACCTCTGAAATTGCAACCCTCCGTTCTGAAATTTATGGATCCGAAACTAATTGCACATGGTATTTAATCAACTTCGGATATGTACTTTGTGCTTACTCACCCTCTTCCAACTTTTAAAACTTTGTATCAGTCAAGCCGAAAGCCTACATCAAAGGGGAGGCGAATTTCATTTATATGTGGTAACTTTCACTGGGGCCTAAGATACCATTTTTAATTATTATAATTAAAAGAGTTCGGTTATACAATCTGTTTCGTTTCGGTAGGTTTCGTTTCGTTAGATTTCGTTTCGTTTCGGTGGGTTTCGTTTCGTTTCGGTAGATTTTGATTTTAACAAACTTCAATCTGCACTATGTTAGGAAGCTTTCATGTAAATCTCCACTTTCTTGGCCCAGTAGTATTAGAGAAGAAGATTTTTTAAAGATTTCCCTATATATTTCTATGTAAAACTTTGATTCCCCCTTGGGGCCCCATCCTACCCCCCCCCCCCCACCCCATTTTAAAACACTTAAATCTGCACCATGTCAGGAAGTTTTCATGTAAATCTCAGCTTTTCTGCCTTAGTGGTTCTTGAGAAGATTTTCCATATATATTTGTATGTAAAACTTTGATCCCCTACTGTGGCCCCATCATATCCCCGTGTAGCTGCAATAATGTAGCCCTATCCAATTTCCCTTAAAAAAAAAAAAAAATCAAAAATCAGAGAGGGCTACATTCTTGCAGTTAATCCCCGTGGGGCCATGATTTTAACAAACTTGAATCTGCACTATGTCAGGAAGCTTTCATGTAAATCTCAGCTTTTCTGGCCCAGTGGTTTTTGAGAAGATTTTTAAATAACCCCACTCTATTTTTGTGATTATCTCCCCTTTGAAGAGGGCATGGCCCTTCATTTGAACAAACTTGAAAGCCCTTCACCCAAGGATGCTTTGATTAAATTTGGTTGAAATTAACCCAGTGGTTCTGAAGAAGAAGTCGAAAATGTAAAAAATTTACAGACAGACGGACAGTAGATTTGTACCAAGTTTGGTTGAAATTGGCCCAGTGGTTCTGGAGAAGAAGTCGAAAGTATGAAAAGTTTACAGACAGATGGACAGACAACGGACAAGGGTTGATCAGAGAAGCTCACTTGAACTTTTCAGCTAAGGTAAGCTAAAAAGTTATGGCTTGGAAAAACTTTGTATGAGAAGCAGAGGAAGAAGGGAGTCATGGGGGCTTCGAACGATTTCCAAGAGAAACTTGCTTCCAGGCAGGGACTATTGTAAATTATTATGCTTCCTGTTTTGGGGCTGATTTCATTTGTCCGAGATTGGCGTATTCCGAATTGCGCACTGCTCATATGACATGTATAAACAAAAACATTGCACAAGCCTCGTTTACATAACAAAAAATTGCGAGTGCTGTATCTCACTTGTAACTCAAAACTGATATTCAAATTTTGGTGACCATTAGAAATACTTTAGTTAAGCATTGTAAACAATAACAAGAGGCCCATGGGCCTAGAATCACTCTTCTGATACATTGTAGAACAGGCAAAAATTCTCACTAACCAAGATTCATCAATTAACAAAGTTTGATGATGTTAAGTCAAATAGTACCTGAAAATTTAAATGTAACTGTCCAAAAGTAGGTCATGGTGACCTACTTTTGGTCGACACACTCCAAAGACTCAAGATGCATCAACTGACAAAGTTTGATAATTGAAGTCAAATAGTATCTGAAATATTCAGATATAAATGTAAAATTCCAAAAGTAGGTCACAGTGACCTACTTTTTGGTCGACACACTCTGAAGACTCAAGACCCATTAACTGACAAAGTTTGATGATTGTAAGTCAAATAGTATCTGAAATATTCAAATATAGACGTCAAAATCCAAAAATAGGTCATGGTGACCTACTTTTTAGTCAACACACTCTGAAGACTCAACATGCATCAACTGACAAAGTTTGATAATTGTAAGTCCAATGGTATCTGAAATATTAAAATATAGCCGTCAAATTCCAAAAGTAGGTCAGGGTGACCTACTTTTTGGTTAAAGACCCAATTTTAAGTTGACACCCCCAAATTGTAAGCTGCCTGCCAATCAAACATTTAACAATAGATCTCAGGTGGAGTGACATCTGCAGACACTGTGGTCTGGGGCTACCCCAGAGAGGTGTTTTGATAACAATAACAGCCAGTATCTACAGGCATTCTTTAGATCTTGAGGAAGCCCAGTATACCTTTTGATAGCAATGACCTGTCCACATCTGCTATAATTCAATTGTTTTTAAAAAGGCCCCTGAACAATGCAATTTCAATATAATTGTAATTTCCCCCTCTATATACCTGTACATGTATTATAAATTACACAATCAGAAATCAAACAATAATTTGCACAATAAGTTTTAAAACTTGTAACCTATTGAAATAATTTATGTCATCAATTTATGATACCTCTATATTTATAACAGAAATTATTCATTGAGTCAATGACAGAGAGAAAGAGGGGTGGGTGTAGAATTTGTGTCAGCTACCCTTAGGAATACAACCATTATTTAAACACTATGACCACAGAAACTCTACAGAGGTCCCTGAGACAGGTCCTGTGTATATCAAAACTATAAAAAAGCATGGACAGGTAGATTTCTGCCATGTTCTGCCTCTGTGTATTTCTTTGAGTGCCATGGGATATAGCAATTAACACCTTGGTAGACCCTGGCCACTCCAGGTAAATAACATCTGTTTAGATTAGGCTCCGCCTACATTTTCACTGACCGTACGGTCATGAGATGGGTCTTTAACAAACTATGAAGACTCAAGATGCATCAACTGACAAAGTTTGATGATCCTAGCTTTCATAGTGTCCAAAATATGCATCTAAACTTGAAAATGTGACATTTGAATGTCTGCAAAATTCAAAAAGTAGGTCACTGTGACCTACTTTTTAAAAAAATAAATAAGTTTTGAGGCCTCTAGACGCATCAACTTACTCAACTTACAAGGTTTGATGATTCTAAACCTCTCGGTATCTGAAATAACCTAAAATGTATTCATAAATGGTTAGCCATAAAATTCAGAAAGTAGGTCATGGTGACATACTTTTCACATGACGCAGTTCAAAGTCCCATGATCCATCAACTGACAACTTTTGATGATCATAGGCTCAAAAGTGTCCAAGATATGCATAAAAATCCATTTAATAACAATTACCTGCGAAATTCAAAAAGTAGGTCACCACGACCTACTTTTGAGACAACATGATATTAGGTCCTAAGATGCATCAACTGACAAAATTTAATGATCCTAGTCCTTATACTAAGCAAAATATCAAAGTTTTAACAAAACAAAATTTAAGGTCAACTTTGAAGTGACCTTGAGACCACACCCTTTGCCCCAGGATGATGCCTTTAACAATTTTTTTTTATCTACAGCCTATCCTCATCCTTGTGAATAAGTTTGGTGATAATTTGCCCAGTGGTTCTTGAGAAGATTTTTTAGCAACCACTACTTTTGTTTGCATTTTCCTAATTATCTCCCCTTGTTAAAGGGTCACAACCCTAGTTTTAGTACAAATGAAAGCCCTTGGGTCAAGGATACCCTGTGACAAATTTGACAAAAATTGGCCAAGGGGTTCTTGAGATATAGCCCTTTTCCCAAAAAGTTGACGCACATCGCACACCACACACCAGACATATGGCCATATGATTAGCTCTTTGAGCCTTCGGCTCAGAAGAGCTAAAAATGGAAAAATAAAATTTTCAGCTCAAAACATGTCCATGTCCCTTTAATATAGTAATCATTAAACTAAATATTCTTTATCAGTTGAAAAACCTATGACAGACCATTGAAATAGCATGTATTTTCTTCATTTAAAAGAATTTTTTTTTTAAACATATTTATTTTTGAAATAGATGTTGAAGTACATGTACTATACAATATATAGTAACCGTTTACAATGTAATATAAATCACAATATACGTTTCTTGTCGTTAACAACAAAATAAGTCAATAGAAAATACTGCAGTACAACCACTAAAAATTGAAATCTCTAACAGGTACATCATACACTAAAGGGTTTTAACAAACAATTTAAACTGACAATAATTCGTACAAACAAATTATTACATGTATAAGCAGAACAATCTACAAATAAATCTACTGTAACAAGCATATACTGATGACACATCAATCAATATTGCACTGTATTACATGTAGCATGTCATCTCTTACCTACCAATTAAAGTAGGCACTTGGACCGAATCAATTATGATCTATAGCACCAGAGAATTGTCATTATATTTATAGTTAAAATGAAGTCAACAGAATTTTATGTTAATTAAACCACCTTTAATAATTTTAAAAGACTTGCACACAAGGTCTGAAATGTTTGAGGTAAAAAAGAAAAATGTGCGACATGTAATGTATTGGTTGATGGATGGGTCCTATCGTGGCATTGGAAATCTGAGAAGACTGGATTCATTTGTTAAAATAAAATTGTAGACAGTTGTAGCATTAAGTTTATCAACCTAAAGCATAAATATAAAATACACCTTCACTCCATTTAAACAACCACGAGTTACCCCAAACTTCTCCAATATTGGTGGATTGGATTTCTGTAATTCATAAAATGTTTCCAAGGTGTCCCTTGCAGCAGAGAACCCCTCCACACACAAATAACCCCCCCCCCCTCCTTCATTATTTAATAGCAACAGTATATAAACTGGCTGTAGAACTTCTGCAGCTGGACTCATTACAGGAAAAGTATGTGTCAAACCCTGCTATGCCTGATGAAATTGCAGACGTAATCAGGCCTAAATTGTATGGAGAGGGTATATATCAGCATTGTATATTGTCTAAAATATTCCAATTCTTGTTAATGAAATATAGATTATATCAAATATGTAAATGGATTAGCTAGGCATCATATATTTACAAGTATTGATACATCTTAACAATATAATCATTGGGCAAATATAAATTAATGGATGGAAATTTCTATGGCAAATTCTGGACAATATTTTCTTTACTATAAACAAAATTGTCTGTATACCATTGATTTTATGTGTTACAGGATATATGTATATATATATTTAGCATATTCATTTACCAGGGAAAAGACAAGAGGCCTATGGACCAAAGATTTTTCTAAAGAATTTTCCTATACATTCCTATGCAAAACTTTAGACCACTATTGTGGCCCTGCTCTTGTGCACCTGATTTTCAAAAAAAAAAAAAAAAAAAAAAAAATAAATAAACAAAAAAACCCCCCAAAACAAAACAAAACTAAAAACTTCATTATAAACAGGCCTTCATACAAGTCTTCACTTGTTTTTGAGAAAAGGAATTTTAAAACACTCACTATCATTTCTACATTATCTCCCCAAGAAGGAGAGTATTACCCTTCAATTGTAAAATATTGAATTCTCTTCACCAACAGATGCTTCATGGCAAATTTTATATAACCTGATCCATTTGAAAAGTTCTGTTGGAGAGGTCAAAAATATAAAAAACTTTTAATGATAGACATACATGTACCCCCAGACACATTTTTTTCATTTGAGCCTTCGGTTTAGGTGAGCTAATAACATACAAAACAAATCCAAATAATCCTAAAACATATCACACATGAATAAATGTTAAGACCTTATTGGGAGGGAAACATCACATGGTGTTAGGTTTTGTTGGAAAACAAGCAGAGGACAACAATGGGTTGTTGTCGGTGATTCTGAAATGAGCCAAAGGGAGACAACCATGTCTGCTGATTGCTGCTTTATTAGCAAGGAACATCACACTCGGGTGACAATCCATCGTCGGAAACCCACGGTTGATTACGCTTCGTTCCTTTCTCCATCACCCGTGGGTCCATTCATTCCTACTCGCTCGTTCTCATGAATAATTAATGAGACAATTTGATTGGGCGCTCATGGAAAACCCTAAGCGAATTTGTCCAATCAAAAAGACGCTTTCAGCCCAATTTCAGTATACAATTGCTGTGATAGCAAAGTTAAGTTAGTGCTACCTTTAAAAACAGAAGACTTACATTACTATAACGATTACTCTGATTGGACGATATTTTAAAATATTTATTCATGAGAACGAGCGAGTAGGAATGAATGGATCCACGGGTGATGGAGAGAGGAACGAAGCGTAATCAACTGTGGGTTTCCGACGATGGTGACAATCCTGTACTTGTCACATGTGCATTCCAAAGGATAACAATAAATATTGTTAATGACAGAATCATGGCTTATTTTACCAACAGCCTAAACTTGTCTAACCCTGATATTCATCAATTTAAAATTTTGTTACTTTGAAGTTCTCTGTTCCTTTGAGAATCATTCTCTCACATAGACACCAGCTTTGGGTAACATGATCTCACCCAAAAGACAGCAACTTTTCCTGTTAATTTAATACTGATTGATTGGCAATTGTATTTTTAAGACTCAAGATCTGTCTGGGTCAAACAAAATAGTTATCAAATGTTGTTTAAACTAAAACAAACATTTTTGATACATGTTGTTGTTTCAATGTACTAGTTTATGTAACATATACTATTATTTCAAATGCTTTCATGATGCATGTACGCTTGTGTATAAAATATCTAGATAAGGCTCTATAAAGCTTGGTATCCCCTCCCAATACAACATATCATAAAGTTACATTCTGGCAAATGGTAATGAAATCAGGAGAACAAGGTTTTTGGATTGTTCATGAATTTTTGAGATTCCAAATTTTAGACTATGGATCTTTTGCACACTAAAATAGCATGCTATGTCAAAGGTTATAGAGGAAAAATTGTACATCCAGAATCTTCATCAATGTGAAAAAATGAATGACGACGGCTGATCATCAACTTCCACCACATTAGGTATTTATAAACTATGTCTGCTTGTTACCTTCAATTAAGGTGTTTTCTATTGAGCACAGTCACTTGCCCTCTAAAACTATCCACATAAAACAATACATTATATGGAGAAGTGATAACAGCATTTATTGGGTTTTTAAATGGCAAAAAATTTATCGGCTGGTCACCTCCTTTCCATAGTATTATTAAATAATAGTGGAAATGTAAATTTGATCCAATGAATTAAGCCATCTATTGAAAGATGAACCACTACACCAACTCCGATTTAGGAATTTGAGGTCTGGGTTGACCTACGTTTGACAGGTTATTTTTCTGAATAATTATTTTTTATCATCTACATGTATTTAAAAAAAAGATGCTACAACATGCCTGGATAATGTCGTAAACATTCATTGTTTTTTTTATATTTTAACTATTAATCTATTCTAATATATTCTATCTTAAAGATTTAAAAAGAATGTTTCAGAAACATGTTATCCCCCCCCCCCCCCCCCTTGTGGTGCAAAATTGAAAAGGGTTCTACACATGTACCACTTAATTAATTGATAATAGTGCCAAAAAAATTCAAGATACTTAGCGGACAATGTCTTCCTATGTCCAGAGTGGATTGACCCTTGACCTCAAAATCAATAGGGGTCATCTAGTCCTTAGGATGTACCAACCATGATTGGACTGTTTTTTCCCCTATGAACTTTGACACAAAAATATAATCAGGCAATTCAATATGGTGATACTTTGTGTGCAAAACATCTCTTTATGTCATAATGGTATATTAGAGAAATTTAAATAGGCAAGCAATTACATAAAATTATACGAGGAGAAAAGACTTGAGGTTCTTACATGAAGAAGCGAACTTCATTAAAAATGAGTCATCTCAAGATTTTACTAAGCTAGGCAGATTTCATAATCCTAGGAAACTTCATTTCTGTAGACATATTTCATTATCCTTGATTTCAGTGATGTAAAGAATTCTTCATGATGTGCAGGAATGAATTTAAAATATGATCTGGACATGAAATCATTGGCAGGTTTGGGAGTCTGATAGTTACACTTAATTAAAGTATGTTTGATAAAAAGCAACAGTACTTTCAATATAAAATTGTTAAAAAATATAGCCTCGTTTGGGGATTGTATCAAAAAATTGCAATGAAACTTACATTCTGTAAATTAGAACAAAATAGTACAAATTAGGAGTAAATAATTACTAAAAAGACCCACAACCAGTGTTTAAAGTATCTTCCTTATAAAATATGCAGCTACATGTATATCAAGATAAAATGAAAATATAATTACAAAATATATCAATACTATACTCCACTTATGCAAACAATAAATAACAATAAACAAAATTAATGAAGGAACAACTTCTTACCTTCTGTATGTGTGTGTGTGTGTATACATATATATATATATATATAATGATCTAAATAGGCAGAAAAGGGCGACATGAGCACAGTAGTTCATAGGAAATACAATCAATAAGTGTACAAATAGGTATAACCAGGAATACAGGTGTAAGCTGTACACACAACTTCAGGTAACAAAGATACAACACACATAAACACACTACCCAATATGTAGAAATGATGTTAGAAACATTACAACATAAATGTTTGGTTATACAAAGAAAATATATGTATGCTTACTTCATTTTCCGACTAGAAGTTTTCCATATTATTAAAATGAATAACTCATAAAAACTGCACTAATACCCTATTTCAAATACAACAGGCATAAAAACAATTACACTTCATCAATTCCTGCTGTGGTAATTTGCAGGTATATGACTATCAAATATATGAACTGTACAAGTACACTGTATATGTATATATGCAGATATTAAATGGACATTTTGTTTTATTGCTTTAAAAGAAAAAAAGAAAATGAAACCCATGCACACATGAATCAATACACAAGGAAAGGATTTCATCTAAAAAGTGATCATCAGATCGTTACACACATTAAGTAGATTTTTGAGTCATATTCAAAATACGAAATCCCAGTGGCTCTTGTATATGATTTCAATTAAATTTTCTATGTTTTTATAGGAAAATACAGTTTAATTTT